>NW_026781823.1:0-52500 GCF_030144855.1 Hypanus sabinus
AGTGAGTGATGGGACGGTGTGGAGGGAGATTCACTCTTGTGTCTGACCCCGGGAGTGAGTGATGGGACGGTGTGGAGGTAGATTCACTCTGTGTCTCACCCCGGGTGTGAGAGATGGGACGGTGTGGTGGGCGATTCACTCTGTGTCTGAACCCGGGAGAGTGTGATGGGACGGTGTAGAGGGAGATTCACCTTGTGTCTGACACCGGGAGTGTGTGATGGGACGGTGTGGAGGGAGATTCACTCTGTGTCTGACCCCGGGAATGTGCGATGGGACGGTGTGGAGTGAGATTCACTCTGTGTCTGACCCCGGGTGTGTGCAATGGGACGGTGTGGAGGGAGATTCACTCTGTGTCTGACACCGGACTGTGTGATGGGACGGTGTGGAGGGAGATTCACTCTGCGTCTGACCCCGGGTGTGAGTGATGGGACGGTTTGGAGGGAGATTCACTCTGTTTCTGACCCCGGGAGTGAGTGATGGGACGGTGTGGAGGGAGATTCACTCTGTGTCTGACCCCGGGAGTGTGTGATGGGTCGGTGTAGAGGGAGATTCACTCTGTGTCTGAACCCAGGAGTGTGTGATGGGACGGTGTAGAGGGAGATTCACTCTGTGTCTGACCCCGGGAATGTGCGATGGGACGGTGTGGAGTGAGATTCACTCTGTGTCTGACCGCGGGTGTGTGCGATGGGACGGTGTGGAGGGAGATTCACTCTGTGTCTGACCCCGGGAGTGTGCGATGGGACGGTGTGGAGGGACATTCACTCTGTGTCTGACCCCGGGAGTGAGTGATGGGACGGTGTGGAGGGAGATTCACTCTTGTGTCTGACCCCGGGAGTGTGTAATGGGACGGAGTGGAGGGAGATTCACTCTGTGTCTGACTCCGAGAGTGAGTGATGGGACGGTGTGGAGGGAGATTCACTCTGTGTCTGAGCCCGGGAGTGCGTGATGGGTCGGTGTGGAGTGAGATTCACTCTGTGTCTGACACCGGAGTGTGTGATGGGACGGTGTGGAGGGAGATTCACTCTGTGTCTAACCCCGGGAGTGAGTGATGGGGCGGTGTGGAGGGAGATTCACTCTTGTGTCTGACCCCGGGAGTGAGTGATGGGACGGTGTGGAGGTAGATTCACTCTGTGTCTGACCCCGGGTGTGAGAGATGGGACGGTGTGGTGGGCGATTCACTCTGTGTCTGAACCCGGGAGAGTGTGATGGGACGGTGTAGAGGGAGATTCACCTTGTGTCTGACAGCGGGAGTGTGTGATGGGACGGTGTGGAGGGAGATTGACTCTGTGTCTGACCCCGAGAGTGAGTAATGGGACGGTGTGGAGGGAGATTCACTCTGTGTCTAACCCCGGGAGTACGTGATGGGTCGGTGTGTAGTGAGATTCACTCTGTGTCTGACACCGGACTGTGTGATGGGACGGTGTGGAGGGAGATTCACTCTGCGTCTGACGCCGGGTGTGAGTGATGGGACGGTTTGGAGGGAGATTCACTCTGTTTCTGACCCCGGGAGTGAGTGATGGGACGGTGTGGAGGGAGATTCGCTCTGTGTCTGACCCCGGGAGTGCGTGTTGTGTCTGTGTGGAGTGAGATTCACTCTGTGTCTGACACCGGAGTGTGTGATGGGACGGTGTGGAGGGAGTTTCACTCTGTGTCTGACACCGGAGTGAGTGATGGGACGGTGTGGAGGGAGTTTCACTCTGTGTCTGACTCCGGAGTGTGTGATGGGACGGTGTGGAGGGAGATTCACTCTGTGTCTGACCAAGGGAGTGCGTGATGGGTCGGTGTGTAGTGAGATTCACTCTGTGTCTGACACCGGAGTGTGTGATGGGACGGTGTGGAGGGAGATTCACTCTGTGTCTGACCCCGGGAGTGTGTGATGGGACGGTGTGGAGGGAGATTCACTCTGTGTCTGACCCCGGGAGCGTGTGATGGGACAGTGCGGAGGGAGTTTCACTCTGAGTTGACACTGGGAGTATGTGATGGGGTGATCAGGGGGGAGCTTAACTCTGAGTCTAAACCACGGCATGTGTCTGATGGGACGCAGAGAAGGGATTATCACTCTTTGATTGATCGCAGGACAGTAGAATGGGATGATGAGGAGAAACCACTTTGTGGCTGATGACGGCAATGCGTATTGAGACGATGACTAAAAGAGTTTCACTCCGTGTCTCTCCCCGGGAGTATCTGATGAGAGGGTGTGGAGGTTTTACCCTGTGTCTCACCATGGGAATTAGTGATTGCTCTGTAGGAAGATCAATTCTGCATCTGACTCCAGCAGTGTGTGATGGGTCGGTGTAGAGGGAGATTCACTCTGTGTCTGAACCCAGGAGTGTGTGATGGGACGGTGTGGAGGGAGATTCACTCTGTGTCTGACCCCGGGAGTGTGTGATGGGACGGTGTGGAGGGAGATTCACTCTGTGTCTGAACCCCGGAGTGTGTGATGGGACGGTGTAGAGGGAGATTCACTCTGTGTCTGACCCCGGGAAAGTGCGATGGGACGGTGTGGAGTGAGATTCACTCTGTGTCTCACCCCGGGTGTGTGCGATGGGACGGTGTGGAGGGAGATTCACTCTGTGTCTGAGCCCGGGAGTGCGTGATGGGTCGGTGTGGAGTGAGATTCACTCTGTGTCTAACACCGGAGTGTGTGATGGGACGGTGTGGAGGGAGATTCACTCTGTGTCTAACCCCGGGAGTGAGTGATGGGACGGTGTAGAGGGAGATTCACCTTGTGTCTGACATTGGGAGTGTGTGATGGGACGGTGTGGAGGGAGATTGACTCTGTGTCTGACCCCGAGAGTGAGTAATGGGACGGTGTGGAGGGAGTTTCACTCTGTGTCTAACCCCGGGAGTACGTGATGGGACAGTGCGGAGGGAGTTTCACTCTGAGTTGACACTGGGAGTATGTGATGGCGTGATCAGGGGGGAGCTTAACTCTGAGTCTAAACCACGGCATGTGTCTGATGGGACGCAGAGAAGGGATTATCACTCTTTGATTGATCGCAGGACAGTAGAATGGGATGATGAGGAGAAACCACTTTGTGGCTGATGACGGCAATGCGTATTGAGACGATGACTAAAAGAGTTTCACTCCGTGTCTCTCCCCGGGAGTATCTGATGAGAGGGTGTGGAGGTTTCACCCTGTGTCTCACCATGGGAATTAGTGATTGCTCTGTAGGAAGATCAATTCTGCATCTGACTCCAGCAGTGTGTGATGGGTCGGTGTAGAGGGAGATTCACTCTGTGTCTGAACCCAGGAGTGTGTGATGGGACGGTGTGGAGGGAGATTCACTCTGTGTCTGACCCCGGGAGTGTGTGATGGGTCGGTGTAGAGGGAGATTCACTCTGTGTCTGAACCCAGGAGTGTGTGATGGGACGGTGTAGAGGGAGATTCACTCTGTGTCTGACCCCGGGAATGTGCGATGGGACGGTGTGGAGTGAGATTCACTCTGTGTCTGACCCCGGGTGTGTGCGATGGGACGGTGTGGAGGGAGATTCACTCTGTGTCTGACCCCGTGAGTGTGCGATGGGACGGTGTGGAGGGAGATTCACTCTGTGTCTGACCCCGGGAGTGAGTGATGGGACGGTGTGGAGGGAGATTCACTCTTGTGTCTGACCCCGGGAGTGTGTGATGGGACGTTGTGGAGGGAGATTCACTCTGTGTCTGACTCCGAGAGTGAGTGATGGGACGTTGTGGAGGGAGATTCACTCTGTGTCTGAGCCCGGGAATGCGTGATGGGTCGGTGTGGAGTGAGATTCACTCTGTGTCTGACACCGGAGTGTGTGATGGGACGGTGTGGAGGGAGATTCACTCTGTGTCTAACCCCGGGAGTGAGTGATGGGACGGTGTGGAGGTAGATTCACCTTGTGTCTGACACCGGGAGTGTGTGATGGGACGGTGTGGAGGTAGATTCACCTTGTGTCTGACACCGGGAGTGTGTGATGGGACGGTGTGGAGGGAGATTGACTCTGTGTCTGACCCCGAGAGTGAGTAATGGGACGGTGTGGAGGGAGATTCACTCTGTGTCTAACCCCGGGAGTACGTGATGGGTCGGTGTGGAGTGAGATTCACTCTGTGTCTGACACCGGACTGTGTGATGGGACGGTGTGGAGGGAGATTCACTCTGCGTCTGACCCCGTGTGTGAGTGATGGGTCGGTGTGGAGTGTGATTCACTCTGTGTCTGACACCGGAGTGTGTGATGGGACGGTGTGGAGGGAGATTCACTCTGTGTCTGACCCCGGGAGTGAGTGATGGGACGGTGTGTTGGGAGATTCACTCTGTGTCTGACACCGGAGTGTGTGATGGGACGGTGTGGAGGGAGATTCACGCTGTGTCTGACCCCGGGAGTGAGTGATTGGACGGTGTGGAGGTAGATTCACTCTGTGTCTGACCCCGGGAGTGAGTGATGGGACGGTGTGGTGGGCGATTCACTCTGTGTCTGACCTCGGGAGTGTGTGATGGGACGGTGTAGAGGGAGCTTCACTCTGTGTCTGACCCCGGGAGTGTGTGATGGGACTGTGTGGAGGAAGATTCACTCTGTGTCTGACCCCGTGTGGGTGTTGGGACAAATTGGATGGGGCTGCACTGTATGTCCGATACGGGAGTGTGTGATGGAACTGTAAGGTGCGAGCGCCTCTCTTTGTCTGAACGCTGGTGTGGGTGATGGCTCGGTGTGGAGGAAGCTTGACTGAGGGTCTGACCACGGGAGTGCGTGAAGGGAACGTGTGGTGGGAACCTCACCTTGGATCTCCGCCCTGGAGTGGAGGGAACTCAGTCTGCGCCTGACCACGGTCGTTTGCGATGGTGTGGAGGGACTTCAATCTTCTATCTCATCCAGGGAATTTGTGATTGATGCTGAGGGAGTTTCGCTGTGTGTCTGAACTGACAGAGTGTGTTGATGGATTGTGGAGTGGTCTGCCTCTGATCACTCGTGTGTGTGATGGTACAGCGTGGGATATTGGAAGGACGACATTCAGCGTCTGAATTAAAGTGGGCGAATTGGCACTGTGAGGGAGATTCACAGTTAATTTTTCCTGATTTCCAGAGCAAACTTGTTACAAGGATTGGGTCAGAAATGAAGATCGGTGTTATTTCATATCCACGTTTGAAACATCTTACCGTGGAGCGACGAAACAATGTTCAAACTACACATCGAGGCTTCTTCAATTAAATACAACAGAGGAAAAGGTACGTGTAACACCGTGAGGAGATTTATCCACAGCAATCTCACACTCCCGAGGTCAGACACCTACTGAATCTCCCACCGACCCGTCCCAGCACACACCCCCGGCGTCAGACACAGAGTGAATCTCCCTCCACACCGTCCCATCACACACTCCCGGGGTCAGACACTGAGTGAATCTCCCTCCACACCGTCACATCACACAGTCCTGGGGTAAGAAGCAAAGTACACCTCCTGCTAAGAATTAATACTGTAATTTTATTTTCACAGAATTTTTTTTTCAACGCTGTCTGCCATCAAAATAGAAAATACTGGATTGGAAAATGTAAAGACGGGTGAGGTTCGGACTTACAGGGCTCTGTGTTGTTGGACTGTGTCAGTGCGTTTTGATTGCAGACTGACAGAGGTTTCTGGTAAAGGAGAGGGTCAGTGGGACTAGTTTGGAGACTGACACGGGTCCAAGCAGAGAGTGGGAGAGTATGATTAGTATGGAGACGGTCACCGGGCTGTGGAGAGAGAGTGGTGTAGTTGGAACTGTCTGGAGACTGACACGGGGCCGCGGTGAGAGAGCGGTGTATTGGGAACAGTCCGTGAAAAACTCTCGTGGTGGTTTCCTGGATGTATTTCGCTTTTGTTGAGATTGTTTAACCCTTTTTGACAGGAAAGTGGCCTCTAATGTCCTGTACAAGACACACTCTGGGAACCTCCATTGCACTGAATGTAAATCGTCCAGTAGGCGATCCCCTTGCAATCGTAATGAACACCATTTCATCTGCGAGACGGCTGCATCTGTGTACCCGGATATTCCTGAGGAGATCCAGGATCTCTGTCGACATCCAATACGGGAGTTATCAATCATGTGACAACCCCCGCTATCTCCCCTGTCTCTCAACCCCACCGACAATGTCCCATCTGCCCCTCGGCCCTTCTTTACTCCCCTATCCCTCTATCGCACTCTCTCTCCATATCTCCTACCCTGTCTGACCCAATGCGATTTAAAGTGCCCCTCAGGCAAAATGAGCCAGCACTACCCCCCGATTTAATCCTGGCCTAATCACGGGACAAATCGCAATGACCAATTCGCCCACCGGCAGTCTTTCGCCCTCTCCTTTCCGGCTCCCTCCTACGTCTGTCTCCCCTATCTGATCAACTCGATCTCCCTCCTCTCGCTTGCCTGTCAGCACAATCCTGTGCCTTCAGATTCTCGATTCCACGACCCTGGGGACTGTGCGCATCCACCCTATCTGTGCACCCCGTCGTTTTTGCAGCTCTGCATCGTCACCCCTACGGTCCAAGGAAAAATGCCCCGACTTACCCCACCTCTGTTCATGCCTGTTCACACCGCGAGCACGGGAAATATCCTCGTAAATCTCCCTCCAACCCTTTCCAGCTCAGTGCCATCTTTCGAACAGCAGGGCGACCAGTACTGGAAAACGTACTCCAAGCGCGGCCTCACCGACGCCCTGTACAACTTCAACATGACGTCCTGTCTCCTGTGTCCGTGCCCGGACTGATGAAGGTCGGGTTGCCGAAGTTCCTGTCTGTCCGTGTCGCATGTATTCCACCGGAATAACGATCCGATTTTTATATCTCCGACTGAGATCAGTTCGGCACTTATATGTAAAGTTAATGTAAATTACAGTAAATAAATAAATAAACAAGCAAACAAATAAGTACATAAGTAAGTAAATAAATAAATACAGCGAAAATGTACAGGTGGGTTCATGAGATCGACATTGCGTTGACGTAGGGAAGAAGGTGTTCCTGAATCGTTCAGATTTCAGGCTCCTGTGCCTCTTCCCGCTGGGAGTAATGATCAGGGAAATTGCCCCGTGCGGTGAGACGCGTCAGTGATGGATGCCGCCTTTTCGAGTCGTCGCAGCTTGATGATGCCCGAGATGGTGGGGAGAGTTGCGGCCGTGATGTAGCCGGCTGTGTACAGAACTCGCTACAGCCTCCACACCAGGCGGCGATGCGACAAGTCGGAATACTTCCATCGATCAACCGAAGAAATTAGCGATTATTCAATGTGAATCTAAATCTACACGCGCTCCTAACTTTGTCATCCCTTCTGTAGGGAGGAAGCTATAGGTGGTGGTGAACCCAGGTGCAGGCTAAGATTCAAAATAAACAAGATGGCAGGAACGTAATTGAAAGTTTAAATCACAAACCATAGTTCACGATATGCATCTCTTACGGTTGAGCACAGAGTGCTCTGCCCGAGCCCCTGAACTGCAGATATTCCATGGAGGAATCTGACAGGCAATAACTGGAATTCTCAGTCTCAAAGGGAAAACCCCAGATAACCACACTCCCGGGAAGGGGCGTGCAGAAATTTAGGTGCTTGCCCTTCAGCAGGGAACATGACACCTTCGTGTTGGCATGAATGCGTGGGGGCCCAGGATAGATTTACTGAGATGCTGATATCCGTGCCGTGTACCTCATTTCAGCTCTCTCCAATGTAACCATATCATGTAACCATGTTCATATGGAAATGAGGGAATGAAGGAGTGATGACGTCTGGTGTTACACCCGCTCCACCCGATATTGATCAATCGCTTCTAAGACTTTTTGCTGTTCTGTGTGGACAGGCCGTTGTTGTTGATTCCACACCACTTTCTCAACACCACGCCCTATTTACCCCCCACTTCCGCGTCCACTTCTCACCTCTTCCCTGCACTACATGTGAACACAACCACACGCAAAATCTTCCAGACATACACACAATTCAAAGCTAAGGAACGGCGTACTGCCTGGCATGATGGAAGGGAAGAAACTTCTGAACTCGGATGTGTGTTACGGGAACAGAAAAGCGGTTCTCTTGACTGAACGAGATTGCTCGATGGTACGTGCTCTTTACAGGTAATATGGGTAGGAAGATGGCGGCGGTTCTGCAAAGCTCTGTATGTACATTCGTGGCCAGGAACAGAAAGAACAATCAATTTAACATGGGGCTGAAGACTTCGGGTCGGAACGGGGGCTCAGATATGTGGATCATTGGGCTCTCTTCCAAGGAATATTCGACCTCTACTGACGAGACGGTTTTATTTCCATTCAATTTAAGCTTAATTGTAATTCCCTCTTAAATGAACACCCATGACTACACCCAGTACCAAGCTGCAAAACACACAACTTCAGCCGCACACCGCACAAAGCTCACATAATATGTATAATATATAGAGAAATGAAACACGTGTGGCATATCTGTAAAAACATTTCTGCTATATGTACATAGACACACACACACACACACACACACACACACACACACACACACACACACACACACACACACACACACACACACACACACACACACACACACACACACACACATACACACACACACACACACAGGCGCCCAGAGGCTCCGATATATGCATCTATGAAGCTACATGAGTCCCAGGGGACAATGAATGCTAACAAAATCTACAATCGACCGCAACAAAGCTTGCCTTCTGCTGAACGGTCACTAGGGGGCGGTAGAGACTCCTGCCTAGAGGTCCGCCACAGCGCCCCCATGGCGTGCATCTCCTTCATTTCCTCAGGCTTTAGTCATTCTCTAACATCCCTGAGCTAGGATGGAACTGAAATCCCAGCGGGAAGGTTTGCCATTAAAATGGGGAGTGATGCGGTTTAAACCAGAATTGCAGGGGGATGAACACCAGAAAGGCATAGCATGTAGTGGAGTGGTTTATGGGACAAAGTCTGAAAGCAAAAGGCTGATCCTGCTGGGACTCATGTTCTGAGCTGCTTGCGTTTCAACACAGGAAGCAATGTACGAACGCAGATGAGCTGATGGCAGGCGCCAACGCTCGGATGCATGATATTTTAGAATAGAGAGCAAAATCTATGAGCAGAGGTCGGATTTTTTTTGTTTCTTTTCTCTGGAGCGGGGCAGTCTGAGGGAACAGCGGACAGTTGTTATTATCATTACGAGAGACACAGATAGAGCAGACGTCAGGTATTTATAGCCCTAGGATGGAAATGTCTAATCGCAGAGCACCCTCATTAAGGTGAGAGCACGTAATTTCAAGCGTTGATGAGTTCGGAAAGTTTCTCTAGTCACAGAGAGTGAATTATGATTGCCAGCGCTGGTTGTGGAGAGAGTTTCCCAGGGGCGTTTAAAATGCTCTTGAACAGGCACGGAGGTGTGCAGGGAAATGAGGGAAACGGACGTTCCGTCACCAGAAGAGCTTTAGATTTATTGGGATGTCACGACTTTATGAGCTGACGTGTCTGTTCTCTTCTGAGATATACGTTCTCGGTTCAGGAGAAAGAGCAGAGAGAGAGAGATTTTAACTCATTATTATAAACATAGAAAACCAGCAGAACAGTACAGGCCATCCGGCCCACAGAGCTGGATCGAAATAGTCCTTACCTGAGAAATTATCTCGGGTTACTCATCGTCCTCTAGGGGAAGAGCTAGGGGAACACTCTAGCGTGTTTGGCGCATCAGGGAATTTGACGATCAATTAACAAACACAAGGAAAAGCCACCACTAAGAGCAGAGGCTGTGAACGGGACAAACAACATTCACCGTGACAGAGACACTGAAGGATTCTTCACAGTGTTTCGGTGTCACCGACTCAAACCCCACCGTGACACGAATACGCCCCTCATCGGGACACCGACAAACGGACACGCCCTGCACCGTAACAGTAACTCACTATTCAATGATACTGACGCAGAGTTTCGAGGTTCACCGTAGCACGGGAACTCTCCTCCAGGTATGAATAACTCCCTCCCTTACCAAAACCCCTCCTCTTCTCTGACAAACTCAACCTCGCTTGCACTATTCCTCATCTCCGTTACGAACTCACTGAGCAACATTAATCCAGCCTCTGACAGCACGATCTCCCGTGCAAGTTACACCGTCTCCGTCACCCATTCACTCTCCTGAAAACGTCCCTATCTTCGTTATCTCCTACCTTTTCTACGGTACACCCCGACTCCGTGACCCGCTGCATCAACTAAAAACCTCCCCATGCCCGTCGCCGCCCCACTCGCTTCCTTCTCTGTGTTCGGAGGCAATTGTGGGAGTACGAGGAAGAGTTGACGTCTGCCTCTGTACCTCCCCTTCCATATGATATCTACCAACAGGTTCTGAGCCTGTGCTCAACTCTGCATACACAGGCCAGTGGAGTGCTTCTCCACCACTTGATCAGCGGCTGCAACCTCACCACCCTTTCCCTAGCCTCCTCTCTCCTCCCCTTCCTTCCACTTCCCGCAGCTCTCCATCCGGTCTCACACACACACACACACACACACACACACACACACACACACACACACACACACACACACACACACACACACACACACACAAACACACACACACACACACACACACACACACACACACACACACACACACACACACACACACACACACAATTCGAGTCTCCTGGAACGCCGAGGTGCTGGGTATTGGTGAGTGGGGAGACCGAGGCAGGGTGAGGGAGGGAGTTTCGAACTGTTTCTGACTTCAGTAGAGTGTGCTACGATGGTGCGTGAGCTGCCTCACCTGTCTGAGTCCACGAGTTGGATAGTATAGCATTTAGGGAACTTCTCTGGTTGTCTGACCCCGGGAATGTGTGTTCCGACGGTCTGTACGGAGGTTCACTGTGTGTCAGACCTCGAGAGTGTGTGGAGAGAGCTTCACTCTGTGTCTGACTCCGGGAGTGTGTGATGGGACGCTGTGGAGGGAGATTCACTCAGTGTCTGACCCCGGGAGTGTGTGATGGGACGGTGTGGAGGGAGATTGACTCTGTGCCTGACCCCGGGAGTGTGTGATGGGACAGTGTGGAGGGAGATTCACTCTGTGTCTGACTCCGGAAATGTATGATGGGACGGTGTGGAGGGAGATTCACTCTGTGTCTGACCCCGGGAGTGTGTGATGGGACGGTGTGGAGGGAGATTCACTCTGTGTCTGACCCCGGGAGTGTGTGATGGGACGGTGTGGAGGGAGATTCACTCTGTGTCTGACCCCGGGAGTGTGTGATGGGACGGCGTTGAGGGAGATTCACTCTGTGCCAGATCCCGGGAGTTGTGATGGATCGTTGCGGATTGTGCGTCACTCAATGTGTGATTCCAGAAGAGTGTCATTGAATTATCGAGCGGGAGACTCACTTTGGATTTTCGTTGTTTACACGGACTCTCATTGGAAATAGGGTGCAAGAAAATGGTGCCTCACACATTCTGCAATGTCTGCAAGCTGGTAACACATTCTATGGCCTTCACTCTCCTCCCCTTCCTTCCTCATCTCTCAGCACAGCATTCCGTCTCTATGATTCTTAAATGTGTGAGTGAATAGCCGGAGGTCCTGGTACTTAATGGTAACAATAGCATCGGTATGTATGTGAAGGTGGTTACACAAAATGAGGTCAGTGATTCAGTGATTAAATTTAAGGGCAGGACCTCTACCCGTCCCAGTGAGGCCAGGCAGAGGAAGGACATACAGTTTGTCACGTGTCTCAAAAGTAGATATAGCCGTGAAGGCTTCACAATTGGTGGTAATTGTGTCTTTTCCATGGAGGTTGGGATCTGGTCAGAAGCGATGGAAGACTTTTTGCACCTAAGCTGTAGGGGTACGAATATCCGGGCGGGAAGGTTTGCAGTGCTGGGCATGAGAGTTTTAGAGGGAGTTGTTAAACTCCAGTTGCAGGTGGTGGGTCTCAGAGTTCCAGAGCAGAAAGCGGAGTCGATGTGGAGACAGATATTGCAAAGGCTGGAATCAATCTGTCGAGCATGATGCTACTAGTGTCCTGAGCTGATCAATGCTGGAAGATTTAAATAAAGGATGGCGAGTTCAAAGCATGAATCAACACATTGAAGTCTGATATTGTAGCCATTATTGAGAGTTGGTTGCAAGAGGAGCAGGCAGGAGAGCACGATTTTTCGGGTTTTCCTATTTTAAGACGTGAGGAAGCGGAAGAATTAAAGGAGGAGGGGTGACATTACTAGGCAGAGAATACGTCACCGCAGCGCATAGTCCTAACAGACAACAGAACTCGCCCAAGTGAGGTTTGATGGGAAGAAATGTCGAATAAGAAATTTATGACATTGTTCATGGAGCTACTTTATAGAGCAACCGACAGTCCAATGGATTGGGATAAGCAAAAATGTCGAGAGATGTCAGACTGTTGCAGGAATATAAGATTGTGAGTACTGGTGATTTTAGCTTTCCATCTATTGACTGTGAGTCGCATACTGCAAGAGGACCAGTGGGGTAGAGTTTGTCAAAAATGTCCAGGGAAGATTCCTTAATCCGTACGTAAAAAGCCCAACGAGAGAGAGCATTAATTGATCTCCGACAACGGAATGAAACAAGGCATGGGCACAGTTTGTATCTGGTGGTCACAAAGTCATTAGTTTGACGGCGATTATGGAAAAGTGTGGGACTGCCCATCGGGTGTAGATTCTAACCTGGAGCAAAGCCAACTCTACATTGGGTCAGAAAGAATCTGGAAAGTGGGGATTTGGACAAGCTGTGTTCTGGCAAATGTTTACTTGGTAATTTAGAGCCCAAAAACTCTTACAGCAGGACGCTTTAAAGAAAGGAAGTTGAGCTCAGGGCATGAATCAACACATTTAAATATTACTTTGTAGCCATCATTGAGAATTGGGTGGAGGAGCAGCTAACAGGACATCACGATATTTCGGGGATCCGTATTTTTAGACGTGTGAAAGCGGAAAGTGTTAAAGGAGGAGCGCTGACATCAGCAGGCCTGAGAAAATGTCACTGCAGTACACATTTAGGACAGACAAGAGAACTCGTCTAGGTGAGGCATTGTTGCTGGAAATGACGAATGCGAAATGTAGGACAATGTTCCCTGGGCTTCCTTATAGTCCAGCATACTCTGACCTTAAACTGTGAACTGTGGTTGTAGTCGCACCTAATCTCTGTGGTAAAAGTCTACTTGCGTTTACCTGAAAAACACCCCTCATAAGTTAGTATACCTCTATCAAATCTCCTCTCAATCTTCTACATTCTAAAGTGTACAGACCTGACCTATTCAATCTTTTCTTCTAACTCAGATCCGGCAGATCCAGCAGATCCCCCAATATCTTTGCAAATTTGCTCCGTACTCTTTCAACCCCCTTTACATCTTCCCTGTAGGTGGGTGACCAAAACTGCACACAATACTCCAAATCAGGTCTCACCGATGTCTTAGACGATTTCAAAGTAAATTTCATCTCCTGTCCTCAGAAATTTGATTTATGAAGGGTAATGTCTCAAAAGCTTTTTTTTACGATCCTGTCTACCTGTGACACCGTTTTGAACGATTTATAGACCTGTATTCCTCCCATTCCGTCCTCTGCCTTGCACGACTCATCGGTTCACACACACACACACACACACACACACACACACACACACACACACACACACAATCTGCGAGAGAGACACAAACTCCGAGATGACTGGGACGCAGAAGGAATTGTGAGAGGCGAGGAAGGGAGCTTCGATCTGTCTCTGACTCCCGTAGCGAGTTCCTCGATTGAGCCCAGGGAGGGGTGCTTCACAAACTATCTGAATACAAGAGCATGATATGAGATGGTGTGGATGGAGCTTCCCTTTAGTGGCTGAACCCTGGCAGTGCGTCATGTGACAGGGTGGTCGCAGTTTCACTCGACGTCTATCTCCCGTTTTGTGCGATGAGATAGTGTGTCTGGAGCTTCATTTCTTCTCTGACACCGGTTGTGTGCTTTGGGATGGGGAAGCGAGGGCTTCTCTGTGTCTGAGCCCGGGAGTGAGTGATAGGACAATTAGAAAGTAACTGCACTCCATGCCTTATCAAGGAATTGTGTCATGGATCGTTGGGGAGGGAGCCTCTCTCTGTGTCTGACTCCGGGAGGGTAGATAGGATGGTATGGAGTGAGTCTCCGTCTGTGGTTAAGTCAGTCAGACACATGGTTTCGGCGTCTCCAAGCAGAGATCAGGAGCCCGGTAAATGTCACTCACACGGGTGGACGAGTACAGATTAAAAAGCAGCGATTCCCGGTAAGACCTGTGAGGAAATTCTCACCGGTCATATCTCTGGCACCGAGCATGGTCCTGTGAGTCAGAATGGAAGCAGGGTGGGGAGGATGAGGCGAACTGTAGTGAAAGGGGCTTCGGATATTTGTTTCTTTGGGTTCTCTTCCAAAGAATGTGCATTACAATTCAACCGTACATGAATACCCATGAATACAAACAAACGAGTCTCCGTTACTGCAGGTCAAATGTGCCAAACACAAAACCAAGTGTCACACACGGCACAAAGCACAGATAGCATGTAGATGATCGAAAGATAGCAAGCGGGTGCAGAGTATCAGTAAACTACATTCATGTATTATTTCATATGTTTCTCAGACTGAGGGGAGAGTTGATGCAGGTCTCTATCATGACGAGAGACAGAGATAGACCAGTCAACCGGGGTATTTCTCCCCGAGAGAGAAATGTCTAATACCACGGAGTGACAGGGGAGAGGGAGTATCTTTTCAGGAGAGGTGCGGGGCAAGGATTTGTTACCACAGAGACCGTGGGTGATAGGCATGCGATTGTAGGGGTGGCGGTGGAGGCAAATTGATAGGGGTGTTTTACAGGCTTTTTGACAAACACGTGGATAAGCACGTTTTGGAGGGAGAGGAACATTGTGCCTGTGAAGACAAATTTGCTATGAAGTATTACTGGTGTAGCAAATATTTCGGGACAAGGGGCCTGGTGTGTTCTGTGATTTACACTCACTTCTCTGCATGAGCGAAAGATAGTAATTTGAATTCAGAGGATGGGAAGAACAGTGGAGGGGTAGATCATGGAATATGACGATGGATTGACAGAAACAAGGAACGATTTTTTCCCACAGGCTGTATGGACAGTGAACGACGTACAAGGAGAGCCCGATCAGACCCAAGCATATGGCTAATCTGCGTTTTAACAGCGACCCTCATTATCACGGGTATCTGCTGGAGGAATTGTGGTGAATCTCACACCGGTCGGAACGACCAAACCGCAGAGAATAGAAAATGACCACTGTAACAGCGACTCATTCCCAACATTTCCCAGAAACACCCTTTACGGTGATATCAACACACCGCTCACTGTGGTACTGGCGGGTCTCTCAGCATGTCCACGACTCACCCCTCACCGTGACACCGTCAAATCCCCGACCAACACATCCCTCAACATGATACCGACACAGAACCTAATGTAATAACGATTCTCTGTCACACTGACACGCCTCTCGCCGTGGCACCGACAGGTGACGCACTGTGACGTGAACACATCCATCACTGTGACACAGACACGTCCATCTCTTTGAACCAGACTCATCTCTTATCATGACAACAAAAGCCACTCCACCGAAACAACGATATAACTCTCACCGTCACAAAGACTCATCACTCACCGTGACACCGACAAGCCCTCAGAGCGTCACCCACACAAACCCCACCGCGCCAAAAAACACTACACTTACTACGACGCCGACACATCCACCTTGACCACAACACGTCCTTCCCCGTGACACAGACACACCCTTCACCGTGACATCGACATTTTTTTCCACTGTCAGACCAATACACCAGACACAATGACACAGACGAATCTCACCGTCAAACCTCACACTGTGACCCCGACATATCTGTCACCGTGACATAGAGATACACCGCGATGTGACCCGGTACTCCCGGTGCGCCGCAGTTGTCGGCTCTATTCCCACAACTGCTCAGGATATATATTTACGATCTGGAAGAGAGGTCCGAGTATAGTGTCCCGAAGATGGCTGATGGTACACACATGTTCACGATATACATTAACGGTCTGGAAGACAGGATCGAGTGTTGTGTACCTAAGTTTGCTGATGATACTAAATTGACTGGAAAAACAATTTTTGCAGAAGATACTGAGAGTCTACATAGAGATATAAATAGTTTATGTGGCCGAGGGACTGGCAGACGGAATACAATGTTGGTAAATGGGATGTCATCCACTTTGGCAGGAAAAAAATACAGAAGAGCAGATTATTATTTAAATGGTAGATGATTGAAGCATGCTGCTGTGCAGAGGGAGTTACAAGTTGAGGGGCTGAACTAAAGGCAGGGAGGATATGATGGAAATGTACAGGGTCCTGGTGGAGCCACACCTGGAATGCTGCGGGCAGTTCTGGTGTCCTTACTTGAGGAAGGATATACTGGACTTGGAGGAGGTGCAGAAGAGGCTCAGTAGGTTCACTTCGGGGATGGCGAGTGGGAGAATATGAAGAGATATTGAGTCGCCTGGCTCTCTACTCACGGAAATCCAAAGAAAGAGAGGAGATCTTAGAGAAACAGATAAAAAGAGATAGATACGATAGAAGCAGGGAAGCTGTTCCACTGGGAGCTGAGACGAGAATGAATGGACGATGTCTCCAGTTTCTCCTAATGCGAGGATCGAGGAAGCGAGGAAGGTAGGAGAGAAAGGGAGTGAGAGATATGGTGGGGAAAGGGGAGAGTGATGGAAGTATGGAGAAAGAGAACGAGAGAAAGAGAGAGTGAGTGAGAGAGAGATAGGGAGAAGAAGGGCCACTGGATGCGGGAGGCGAGGAAATCCTGTGGATGCAACGAGTTTACTTCACTCGGAGGGCGGCGTGAACTCACTCAATTCGGTGCGTGATCGGGCTTTGACCTGATCGTGGCTTCTCACGGACTGAAGGCCTGGAGCCCTGGCGATGAGCAGGAACAGACCAACATCCAAACCATGAACCAACGGTGGATGCATATCTCCCGGGAAATACAAGTTATGTATGAGTGACACAAATCCCTCCGACATTCTCTCCTGCCCTCAATATTTTCTCTCTTCCTTCCATTCCTTTTCTTTTTCTCCCCCTGTTTATCTTCCGCTCTCAATCCTTCATATTCCTCTCCTCCATCCCTTCCCACGGTTCTCTTTTCACTCTCTGAAGCCCTCTCTCTCCCCTTCTCTCTGCCTCTTCTCTTTCCGGCTCCCCCCTCCCTCTCTTTCTCCCGTTCACCGCCTCTTTTCTCCCGCTTTCCCAATTTTTCGCCGGAAGTCACCCTCTATTCTGTACATCCCTCCTCCCTACTCTTGTTTCCCCATTTCTGTCACGCTTAGCTTCCATCTCTCTCCACACACTACCCCTTCTCTCACCCCCTCGACCTTCTGTACACTCCCGCTCGCCTCTTCTCCGCTGATCTCTCATCTTCCCCTCTCACCCCTCCCTCTCTTTCTCCACACTGTCAATATTCTCCCAGCTCCCACCACTCTAATGTCTCTCAGCAACGCACTCCCATTTCCGCATTCTCTGGCCTCTCCGTAATTCCTCCCCCTGCTCTCGGTTCCTCTCTTTATCAGCTGTCCACCTGGAGTTCGCTGGTGTCGGTTTGACCGCCTTCTCATCACGGGTTTCCTCCGACAACGGTCGTTTTCAGCTCAGAGACGCAGAGAGTCCTGTACAAGATGGATGAGGGCAACGTGAGGTTTGCAGAAACGGATGCACAGTCTCCTTCCAACGGTGAGTGGGTCGGATAAAAACGGGGGTAGAGAGCTCCATTCCGTGTTTGATCCCGGGTGTGTGTGATCTGACGTGTGAAGGGAGCCTCACTGACTCTCAATGTTCTGTCCCCAGCTGAACCTGATGTGTCGTACGTGGAACTTAATCACAGGACCATCTCTGTTCCCCGGCTCCGGACAGGTGGAGGTCAGTTTCATCTCTGTCACTTTGACCGCCGTTAGGTGATGTGTTCGCTCATGTCGGGAGATCTCATGGAAGGCGCTCAATTGAACCTAACCATCAGTCAGAGGGACCCCACGAACCCACGATCCCTGGGTTCACTATTCTGTCCCCAGCTGAAAGGTGGGATAGGCGATGAGGAGGGAGCACTGTTGGAGGATTGGCGCAGAGCCTGCACTCGGGGTGGGGGAGTGGAGACACAGCTGGGGAGGGGAGGTATAGAGGGAGTCATATGGAATAGGATGAAGAGAGAGTATTGTGGGAGGAGTCAGTAAAGAGCGAATGTCATAGCAAGGGCGTTATGTTAGTTGTACTGCGGGAGGGGTGTTGAGCAGGAGACATTAAGAAAGGAGCGCTGTGGGGATGGCAGAGAGCAAGAAAAACCGAGCGAGGACTGATGAGGATATAGGACAGGGAGGGACGCAATATAAAATTAAAATCTCACTCTACTCTTACTTACCCCAGTCTCTATTCCCTCTCTCCATCTCCTCACTGCCCTCTTTCTCCTACTACCTCACTAACCCTCTACCAATTTCCCCCGTTCTCGCCCGTCCCTCTTGTTCATCCTCTCTCTCCACATTTTCTCACACTTCTTCCTCTATTCCCCTTCTCTCTCGACTTTCACCTTACGTCTTTGCCTCTCACCATCTCTCAACCCCTTCTCTCCCCACTCTTTCCCTCATCTCACACTTTCTACCGACTCTCTCCTTCATTCTCTCTCTGTTCAAACGCTCTACAGCCCCTCTATCACACCGCCCCTCTCCCGCTCTTCCTCTTCCCGCATCCTCTCGCTACCTATTATCTCTCTCAATTGATTTCCGTGTCCATCCCCTCTCGCTCCCCCCCCACCATTTTCCACTCACTACCACTCCACACACTCTCCTTTTCTCTACCCACCAGTCCCCTCTTTCTGCTTTGCGCACTCTCCGGTCTCTATTATCCTTCTGTTTTCCCCTCTCTCACTCTGTCTCCCTCGCTCTCCTTGTCTCTTCACCCGTCCACCTTGTCCTCACTTCTACCTCTCCCCACTTATTCTCTCTCTCACCCCTGTCAATGTTCCTTCACTCATCGTCTTCCATCCATTTGCTTCACACTCTCTCTCTCTCTCTCTCTCTCTCTCTCTCTCTCTCTCTCTCTCTCTCTCTCTCTCTCTCTCTCTCTCTCTCTCTCTCACTCACACACACACACACACACTCACACTCATATTCTCCGTCTTTCCTCCCCAGACCGTCTGATCTCCACCTATGCAGAACTGAACTTTTCGAAAGCCGAACCCCTCATTGCTGAGTTTGAGGATCACCGCAACGTCTCGCATCCTGGCGAGCAGACAATCACTGCACAGACAGGTCAGTGGTCGCAGTATTGACGTCATTCTGGAGAGTCTCACAAGTCATGCCCCCAAGTCTCCACGTTCCTAATGTACCCGAATAAACCACTTCCTCCGGCAGCTCGTTCCATAGACGTTATAATATATGGGTAAACATAGAAACATAGAAAATCTACTACACAGTACAGGCCCTTTGGCACACTAGCTTATGGCGAACATGGCCCTACCTTAGAAATTACTAGCCTTACCTATAGCCCACTATTTTACTATGCTCCATGTATCAATCTAAAAGCCTCTTAAACGACCCTATCTTATTCGCCACCACCACCGTTGCCAGCAGTCCACTCAACGCACCCTCCACTCTCTGAGTAAAAAAAAACTTATCACTGACATCTCCTCTATACCTACTCCACAGCACCTTGAAACTGTGTCATCTTTGGGAACCATTGCAGCCCTGGGGGAAAGCCTCTTACTATCCAAATGATCAACGCCTCTCATCATCATTTACACGTCTGTCAGCTCTAACTCATACTCCTTCGCTCCAAGGAGAAAAGGCTAAGTTCACTCAAACTATTCTCATAAGGCATGCTCCCCAATCCAGGTAAAATCCTTGTAACTATCCTCTGCACCGTTTCTACGGTTTTCCCATCCTTCCTATAGTAAGGCGACGAGAGCTGAGCACAGAACTCCGGGTGAGTCTTAGCAAGTTCCTATAGAGCTGCAACATTACATCTTGGCTCGTAAATTCACTTCCACGATTGATGATGGCCATCGTAACCGCAGAGTCAACCTGTGCAGATGTTCTGAGCGTCCTAGGGACTCGTACCCCACGATCCCTCTGATCTTCCACACTGCAAAGTTTCTTACAATTAATACTATATGCTGCCACCTTATTTGACCTACCAAAATGAAGCACATCAAACTTATCTGGGTTGAACTCCATCTGCCACTTCTCAGCACAGTTGTGCATTGTCTCAATGTCCCGCTGTAATCACTGACAGCCCTCCACACTATCCACAAAACCTCCAACCTTTGTGTAATCTGCAAACCTACTAGCCCCTCTCTCCACTTCCTCATCCAGGGCATTTATAAAAATCACCATGAGTAGGGGTCCCAGAACAGATGCCTGAGTCACTCCACTGGTGACAACCCTCCATGCAAAAAATGACCCGCCTACAACCACACTTTGCCTTCTGTGGGCAAGCCGGTTCTCGATCCACAAAGCAATGACGCTTGGATCCCATGCCTCTTTACTTTCTCAACAAGCCTTGCATGGGGTACCTTATCAAATGCCTTGCTGAAACCCATATACAGTACATCTACTGCTTTTCCTTCATCAATGTGTTTAGTCACATCTTCATAAAATTCAATCAGGCTCGTAACGCACAACCTCCTCCTGACAAAGCCATGCTGACTACTCCTAATCATGTTATACCTCTCCAAATGTTCATAAATCCTGCCTCTCAGGATTCTCTCCATCAACTTACCAACCACTGGGGTACGACTCACTTGAGTATAATTTCCTGGGCTATCTCTACTTCCTTTCTTGAATAAAGGAACAACATCCTCAACCCTCCAATCCTCCGGAACCTCTCCCGTTCCAATTGATCATACAAACATCATCACCAGAGGCTCAGCAATCTCCTCCATCGCCTCCCACAGTAATCGGAGGTACATGCCATCCGGTCCCGGCGACTTATCCAACTTGATGCTTTTCAAAATCTCCAGCACATCCGTTTTCTTCATATCTAAGTGCTGAAGCTTTTCAGTCTGCTGCGTCATAACTAGTCAAGAAGATTATTTTCCATAGTGAATACCGAAGCAAAATGTTCAATAAGTACCTTCGCTATTTCATCCGGCTACATACACAGTTAACCCACTGTCACATTTGATAGGTCCTATTCTTTCACGTCTTATCCTCTTACTCTTTTCATACCTGCAGAATCCCTAGGGGGTGCTCCTTAATCATGCACGCCAAGACTTCACTTGGTCCCTTTCTGGCTCTCCGAAATTCCCTTTTAAGTTCTTTCCTGTTAGCCTTACAATCTTCTAGATCTCTAACATTACCTAGCTCTCGGACCCTTTTGCAAGCTGTTTCTATTCTTCTTGACTAGATTTAGTACAGCCTTGGTACACCACTGTTCCTGTACCTTACCATATCATCCCAGTCTCATTGGAATGTGCCTATGCAGAACTCCACACAAATATCCTCTAAACATTTGCCAGATTTCATCCGTACTTTTTACTGGTATCATCTGTTTCTTATTTAAGATTCCAATTTCCTGCCTGATAGCCTCGTAATTCCCCTTACTCCAGTTAAACGTTTTTCTAATTTGTCTGCTCCTATCACTCTACAGTGCCGTTGGATAGGTGATAGAATTATGATCAATCTCTCAAAACTGCTTTCCAACTGAGATTTCTGACACTTGGCCACGTTGATTCACCAATACCAAATCAAATACAGCCTCTTCTCGTGTAGGCTTCTCTATCTTCCTGAACACAGCTAATAAACTCTACCCCATATAAACCCCTTGTTCTAGAGAGATGTCAATCGATACTTGGGAAAGTAAAATCTCCCATCGCAACAATTTTGATAGTATACATTTCCTGGATCTGTTGCCATATCTGCTCCTCAATATCCCTGTTACTCTTGGGCGGCCTATAAAATAAAACTGTAAATTTATTGACCACTTTCAGTTCCAAACCTCCACAAAAGAGACTCATTAGACAATCCCTCCATAGCGTCCACCTTTTCTGCAGCCGATGCTACACAGATATGTGGATGAACTGCTAGTGTTGAAGAAACAGAGAGACTTCAGTAGTTTAGAAGAATGGACAAAGCAGTGGTAAATGAAATACAGTGTTGGAAAGTATATGGTCATGCACTTGGGTGGATGAAATAATTCAACAGACTATTATTTAGATGCGGAGAAAATTCAAAATGTAGAGATGCAAACGTACTTGGGAGTACTTGTGCAAGGTACCCTAAAGATTAATTTCCAGTTTCGGTCAGTGGTGAAGAAAGCGAATGAAATGTTGACATTCAGTTCTAGATGTACAGAATATAAGAGCAGGGATGTGTTTATGAGGCACCAAAATGCACTCATAAGACCACACTTAGCGGTTTGCTTTTGCTGTTTAAATCTCCATATTCATACTGATATTATAGTCAATAGACAATAGATGCAGGAGTAGGCCATTCGGAAAATGGAACCAGGAGCGGCACTCAATCTGATCATGGCTTATCATCCACAAACAGTACCCCGTTCCTGCTTTCTCCCCAGATCCCTTGACTCCGCTATCTTGAAGAACTCTGTCTAACTCTTTCTTGAAAGCATCCAGAGAATTGGCCTCCACTGTCTACTGAGGGACAGCATTCCATAGATCCTCAGCTCTCTGGGGGAAAGTGTTTTTCCTGAACTCCGTTCTAAATGGTGTACCTCTTATTCTTAAACTGTGGCCTCAGGGTCTGGGCTCCACGAACATCAGGAACATATTTCCTGCCTCTAACGGGTCCAAGCACTTAATAATCTCATATGTCTCAATCATATCCCCTCTCATCCTTCTACATTCAAGTGTATGCAAGCCCTGTCGATTCAATCTTTCAACATATGACAGTCACGCCATTCTGCGAATTAACCTTGTGCCTACGCTGCACTCCCTCAATAGCAAGAATATCCTTCCTCAAATTTGGAGACCAAAACTGAACACAATGCTCCAGCTGTGGTCTCACCAGGGCCCTGTATAACTGCAGAAGGACCTCTTTGCTCCTATACTCAACTTGATATGAAGGCCAACATGCCACTAGTTTCCTTCACTGCCAGGTGTACCTGCATGTTTACTTTCAGTGATTTATGTACAAAAACACCTAGATCTCGTTGTACATCCCCTTTTCTTAACTTGACACCTTTCAGATATTAGTCCCCCTTCCTGTTCTTGCCACCAAAGTGGTTAACCTCACATTTATCCACATAAAACTGAATCTGCCATGCATCTGGCCACTCACGCAACCGGCCCAAGTCACTCTGCAATCTCCTATCATCCTCCTCATATTTCACACCGCCACCAGCTTTGTGCCTGCTAATTCGCTAAGGTACGTTTAATACCTTTATGTAAATCATTAATTTATATTGTAAATAGCTGCGGTCCCAGCACCGAGCCTTGCGGTACCTCACAAGTCACTGCCTGCCATTCTGAAAAGGATTCGTTTATCCCTACTCTTTGCTTCCTGTCTGCCAACCAGTTTTATATCCATGTTAGTACCCTAACCCAATACCATGTGCTCTAATTTTGCCCACTAATCTCCTCAGTGGGGCCTTATCAAAGGCTTTCTGAAAGTCCAGGTACACAACATCCGCCGGATCTCCCTTGTTCATTTTCAGAATTACATCCTCAACAAATTGCAGAAGATTATTCAGGCATGATTTCCCCTTTGTTCCATTCGAGAGGGTTGAGGGAATATTCCCGAGAATGATTCCAGGAACGAAAGGGTTTCGGCATGAGAAACGTTCGGCAGCTCTTGGGCTGCATTCCCTGGAGTTCAGGAGAATGAGGGAGAATCTGATAGAAACATTCCGAATGATGAAAGTCCTGAACACACTAGATATGGAAATGCTCCTTCCCGTAGTGAGGAATTCCAGGACAAGAAGTCACAACTTCAGGATTGAAGCTCATTCTTTTAGAACTGAGATGCGGAGAAATTACTTTAGTCAGAGGGTGGAAAAACTGTGGATTTTTTTTAATACCAGCAGCTGCGGAAGCCAAGCTACTGAGTGCATCTAAGGCAGAGATAGACAGGTTCCTGAGGAGACAGCGTTTCAAAGAGTATAGGAAGTAGGCAGAGGAGTGGGGATGACTAGATCAGCCCAAGATTGAAAGGCGGAGCAGACTCGATGGCCCGAGTGGCCTACTTCTGCAACCTAATCTTATGGTCTTATGGTCGTATGGTCTCGCCACAGCTGCGCAAGAACGGAAGTCGAAAGTGAAGATCGGAAATAGACCGTACTGTCTAATCTGCCGACTCTGCCTAGTTACAGCCGCCCTCATCGTGATTGTGGTCGGACTGTCGATCCATGGTGAGTGGAATGGGCTCCCGCTGGAGTCAGACGCTAAATAATGACACCCACACGCCCCTCACTGTAACACCGTTTAAAACCCATCACCAAAACACGGACACACCGCTAACCGTAATAAAAACACGGACTTAACCATAACACAATGAAGACACGTGCTATTCACTATAATATCAGCAGCACTGTCACGGTCACGAACTTCAATTAGACACAAGAACACTCCTAACCGCGACACTGACACGACCATCTCCGGGACACACACATAACATTAGCACTGACTGCAACGCACCCCTCACTGTAACATCGACATTCTCCTGACCGTATCACTGATAAACTCCTCAGTGCCACAACAAAAAACACCTCACAGTGACACCGACACGCTCTTCACCGTGACACTGGGGAACAATACACCGGGACACCTTCACGCTCCTCATCGTGATCCGCTCTGCACCGCACCATGACAAATGCACACACGTCACTGTAACACCCCTTACCGAGACGGTACCGGTACTCAACCTAGCACCGATGCACCGCTCACTGAGGCAATTACCCACGCCTCACCCTGACACAGGGAAACCCCTGAACCTGATACCGACACCTAAATTCCCAATGATATCGACATATTCTTCTCTGTGACACAGTCACAGAGTTCAGCGTGATACTCTTACACACACCGGGGCAATGACATGTCTCTCACCGTGACACAGACACTCTTGAAAACAACACACCATGACACAGACACTCCACCCACGGTGAAACGACAAGGCCCTTCACCCTGACATTTTCTTCGCCTTGACATCGAGATACACTTTATTGTGTACCGGTACACCTCTCACCGAGGCACGGAGACTCCTATCACAGTGACACCGACACGTCCCTCACAGCAACTCGGACATTCCCCGCACGATACTGACGCAGATCCACAAAACCATCATCGGGACATTGATATACCCCTCAGCGTGACACAGACACGCCCCTCAAGGTGGCGCCTCCCAATGAGCCACAAGCGCATCCATTAGATATTTTTGTATTATGAGGACACTCGTTTATTGTCATTGAGAAATGCATGCATTAAGAAATGATACAATGCTCCTCCAGAGTGATATCACAAAATTAAAATAAAAGACAAACCAAAGACAAACAGTGACAAAAGCACATAATATAGTCACAGTAGTGCAAAGCAATACCGTAAATTGATAAAAAAACACACCATGGGCACAATTTAGTAAAAAGGTCTCCAGTCCCGATCGACTCCAATAGTCCCGATATCAGGCAGCAAAAGGGAGTATCTCTCCCTGCCATAAACTTCCAGGCACTGCCAACTAATGCCTCGAAAGTACCCGACGACGGCCGACACGGAGTCCGTCCGAAAACTTCGAGCCTCCGACAAGTTCCTCTGATATCGCCCCCCGAGCGGAATCCTCTGTGGAGCCCCTTCGACCTCGTCCCGGCCGCCGAAACAAGCAAAACGTAGGTCTCAGCGGCCTTCTTCTCCGGAGATTGAATACCGCACAGTCGCAACGGCAGTGAAGCGGGTATTTCAATAGTTTCTCCAGATGTTCCTACACGCTCTCACGTCTGTCTCCATCAAATCAGGATTGTGCACGTATCCCTACTTAACAAGTAACAGATATCCATCTCCAGAGAGGCCGCGCGCGCTGCGTCGCGCCGCCATTTTCTCCTCCTTTACTGGGACACCCTTCACCGTCACACTGACACAACACTCTCTGTGACCAGTTCGGTAGCGCGATACTGACTCACGTGTCACTGCAAACGCGAAACATCCTTCAACATCTCTCTCAGTATCGCAGATTCGTCAGTCTAAGGTCACCACGGATCGAAACTACCATGATTTAAACTCAACCCTCCAATCCAAGCTTTCTGCGCTCAACGCTAATCTGTCCGTTATTGAACGAATGCAGAGCGATCTCCATCACCACTTCACTGAGATGGAAACGAAGTACAGATCTGTCAACGAAACCAAGGCTCAAATCTGTGAATTTTTGACAAGCAGAAGAGGTGAGTCATCATTCCACTCTTTCACTTGCTCCTCGACATAGGGCAGGCATGGAGAGAGGAAGAATCACTCTGTGCTTGACATCGGGAGTGTATGGTTCTGGTATGGAGGGTGATTCACTCTGTTTGACCCGGTGAGTGTATGATGGTGCAGCTTGCAGGAAGTTTCACTCTGTCACTGAACCCAGGAGAGTGTGACGGGACGTTGTGGATGTGGATTCACTCTGTGTCTGACCACGGGATTGTGAGACGTAACATTACAGCCTTACTCTGTGTCTCCTTCCGGGAATGTCTGATGGGACTGTATGAATCCAGCTTCATTCTGTGTCTGACAGCGGGATTGTGTTATGAGACAGTGCCGAGAGAGATTCACCCCATGTCTGACCCCTGAAGTTATGGCACCGTGGAAAGAGCGTTACACTCTGAATCCGGCAGTGTGTGATGGGATCGTGGAGAGAGAGCTTAAGTATGTTTAGGACTCCGGGAGTGAGTGATGGAAGTCGTTAGAGTGGGATTCACTCTGTGTTTGAGTCCGAGTGTGTGTGATGGGATCGTGGAGAGACATCTTCTGTCTGCGTCTGATTCCAGGAGTGCGTTTTGATACGTAAGTAGGGAGATTCACACTGTGTTGAACACGGGAATGTGTTATGGGACCATGTGGAGGCAGCATCCTTCTGTGTCTGACACTTTGCTCTGTCGTGTGTCGAGCAGCTGTTGATGGACAATCACACTCCCCCGGAGACATCGGGAGATTTTAAAAAGCGAGCAGATTAACGGAGCGGGGGACGGAGCAGGGGAGACAGAGTAGAAAGGCTGTGCCTCGAGAGGCTTGGGCGGGCAGAGACTTGCTGCCAGTGAGGTAAGGCCGGTTAAAATCCTTTAATTAATTTAATTAATTTCGGTGTTGGTGATAGAGGCACGGTTAGGGCAGTATGTGAGAATTCAGGAGAGCACAATTGTCCCTGATGACTACACCTATAAAAGGTGCATCCAGCTGCGACTCCTGACAAACTGAGTTCGCGAACTGGAACTGGAGCTGGATTAACTTCGGGTCATTTGTTAGACAGAGGCAGAAATAGACAGGAGATTCAGGGAGATAGTTACCCCTAAGAGTCAGGAGGCTGGTAGATGGGTGACTGTCAGGAGAGGGAAGGGGAATAGACAGAAAGAGCAGAGCACCACTTTGGCCGTTCCCATCAACAATAAGTATACCGTTCTGGATACTGTTGGTGGGGTCAAACTACCAGGGACAAGTTGCAGTGGTCACGTCTCTGGCACCGACTGGACCCTGAACTCAGGAGGGAAAAGCGGAGAAAAGTTGTGTTAGGAGATTCAATAGTTTGAGGGGGTAGATAAGTGGTTATGCGGGAGAGATCGAGAATCTCGGATGGTCTGTTGCCTTCCTGGTGCCAGGGTCCGCGATATCTCGCATCGAGTTCTCAGTATTCTCAAGAGGGAGTGCGAGCAGCCAGATGTCGTGGTCCATGTACGGAACAATGATGTGGATAGGAAGAAGGAGGAGGTCCTGTAAAGAGAGTTTAGGGAGTTAGGTGCAAATTTGAAGGACAGGACAGGCAGAATTGGAATCGCAGGATTGCTCCCGTCGCAGGAGATACACAGAAGGATAATGCAGTTAAATACCTGGCTGGTGCCGGTGCAGGATGATGGGCTTCCTGTTTCCGGACAGCTGGCCTTGTTCCAGGGAACTTGGGACCTATTCCGACATGAAGGGTTGCACCTGAACTGGAGGGGGACTAGGATCCTTGTGGGAAGGTTTGCCAGTGATGCTCCGGAAGATTTAAACTAGATTTGTAGAGGGTGCGGAACAGAGTGTTGGAGCAGATAGTGAGGTGGAGGAGATAGTGGTCATGTGAGAACTGCAAGTATAGAATGGAGTAAAGCCAGAATTTATATATAAAGAGGCTTTAAGGAAAGAGAAGCAGAATAACGGGTGTACAGGTAGTAAGGTATAAGGGCTAGAGTGCGATACCTCAATGCAAGCAGCATCAGAAGCAAAGGTAATGAACTGAGAGCTTGGATACATACATGGAATTATGACGTACTGGTCATTGCAGAGACTTGGCTGGCACCAGGGCAGGAATGGATTCTCAATATTCCTGGATTTCAGTGCTTTAAAAGGGATGGGGGGGGGAGGGAAAGGTGAGGAAGTGTCGCATTACTTGTCAAGGATACTGTTACAGTTCTTTGAGGAGGTGACAGGCATATAGATGATGGTAGTGCAGTGGATGGGATCTGCATGGATTTTAATAAGGCACTTGACAAGGTTCCACACGGTAGGCTTATTCAGAAAGTCAGAAAGCATGGGATTTGGCCAGGGGGATTCAGAATTGGCTTGTCTGCTGAAAGCAGTTGTCGTGGTGAAGGGGGTACATTGGGATTGGCTGAATGTGACTAGTGGTGTCCAACAAGGATCTCTACTTAACGTGATTTTTATTAATGATCTGGATGTGTGCGTAGAAGTGTGGGTTAGGCAGTTTTCAGACGACACAAAGGTTGGTGGTGTTGTGGATAATGTAGAGGATTGTCGAAGGTTGCAGAGAGACATTGATAGGATGCAGGAATGGGCTGAGAAGTGGCAGATGGAGTTCAACCCGGAGAAGTGTGAGGTGGTAAACTTTGGAAGGACAAACTCCAAGGCAAAGTACAAAGTAAAAGGCAGGATACTTGGTAGTGTGGAGGACAGAGGGCTCAGGGGGTACATGTCCACATAATCCTGAAAGTTGCCTCCCAGGTAATTAGCGTAGGTAAAAATGCTTATGGAGTGTTAGCTTTCATAAGTCGAGGGATGGAGTTTAAGAGTCGCGAGGTAATGATGAAGCTCTATAAAACTCTGGTTAGGCCACTGTGGCCAGTTCTGGTCGCTTAACTATAGGAAGGATGTGGAGCATTGGAAAGGGTACAGAGGAGATTTACCAGTATGCTGCCTGGTTTAGAGAGTATGGATTATGATCAGAGATTAAGGGAGCTGGGGCTTTACTCTTTGGAGAGAAGGAGGATGAGAGCATACATGATAGAGTTGTGCAAAATATTAAGAGGAATAGACAGAGTGGACAGCCAGCTCCTCTTCCCCAGGGCTTTACTGCTCAGTACAAGAGGACATGGCTTTCAGATAAGTGGAGGGAAGTTCAAGGGGGATATTACAGGGCGGCGTTTCACTCAGAGAGTGGTTGGTGCATGGAATGGACTGCCTGAGTCTGTGGTGGAGGCAAATACACTAAATGACTTTTTTAATTGATTTTTCTTTTACCTTTCTACTATTACTACAACAAAATTAATATTAATACAGTGCAAGATAAACATAAAATAATATAATCAAATCAATGATTAAAAAACAAAATAAAATCATGCAAAGTTTGTATTCACACCCCCCGCACAGGAAAAAAATCTCCAGACCAACCACTGCAGGATGTAAAAAAATATTAATCGGAGCATTCAAAACCCCAAAACTGTAAATGATAATAATAACAATAAATTATAATGCCTACTGCCAAAGAGAGAGAAAAAAAGCTAAATGTAAGAGACTGAAAAGAAGACTTAATTGAAAGAGGAATTTTGAAAATATTGAAAATGTCCCCTCACCTTCTGAAACTTTATATCCGAATTCAGATGTGAGTAGTGAACTTTATTAAAGTCTAAACAGGATATAATATCAGTAAGCCATTCAGCAAGTGTGGGTGGTGCAACATCTCTCCACCAAAGAAGAATTTTCGTCTAGCCAAAACCGAAGCAAAATATTCTGTTCGACGGTTAGCCGGAATCAAATGTATATTTGCCTCACCCAAGGTAGCAAAAAGAGCAATCAGAGAGTTAGATTCTAAGTGTCAATTAAGAATATGGGATAAGGTTAAGTAAAAGTCTCTCCAAAATTCCTCTAGACCAGGTCAGGCTCAGTACATATCGATAAGAGAAGCCTGGCCCCCTTTACACTTGTCACAAGAAGGACTAATGTTATGGTAAAATCGGGACAATTTAGATTTAGACATGTGAGCCTATGTACAATCTTAAACTGTAAAACAGCAGTGACGAGCACAAAAAGAAGTTGAATTAACTGACTTACGAAATGAGTCCAGAACCGCAACAGATAAAATATAAACATTTCAGTCATGCTCCCAAGCCGTTCTAATTTTATCAAAGGGGGCACAACTTTTTTCTCAAGCATCGCAGGAAAATTGGACAATAAAGGATCAATGGAATGTCTAATGAAAAGATATCTAAAGAACTGGGCATTAGGTAGATTGAACTTTGCAGAAAGTCGTCGGAAAGTTTCGAAACGATTATCAATTAAAAGTTCTTAAAATGCCTAATGCCCTTTCTGTACCAATCATGAAATGTTGAATCTTGCATGGAAGGATAGAAAAGATGATTATGCAAGATAAGACTAGAAAGAGAGACAGCATGAAGGCCATTACAATTTCTAAACTAGGCCCACATTCTCAGAGTATGTCTAATAAGAGGATTAACAATTAGTGTAGGCAAACAACTAGGGAGTGCAGATCCAAGAAGTTCAGAAATAGAGTAAACCTCAGGGGAGGCTAACTCCATTGTCACCCATTTAGGACAATCAGATTGGTTACGAAAAAAGGACCAGAAAGTAAGATAGCGAATATTAGCCGCCCAGAGGTATAAACGGAAATTAGGTAAAACCATAAAAAATTTTTCTTCAGATTTTTTGAGGTAAGCTTTATTAAGTATAGAACGTTTGCCCTTCCATAAATAGGACAAAATAATGGAGTTTAAGGAGTCAAAACAAGCTTTAGGAAAAATATGCAATAGATTGAAATAAGCATAAAATTTAGGAGGGATATACATTTAAATAACATTAACGCTACCTGCCAGAGACATAGATAAGTGTGTCCACTGTGACAAACTCTGTTTTGTAGAGTTCCGAAGATAAGCACAATATTCACGAAAAAGATCCTTGAAATTCCTTGTAAGTGTAATACCAAAGAAAGTAAATTGATTATTAACTGCTTTAAAGGGATGTCACGAAATACTAATGTTTGAGATTCTTTATTAATTTGAAAGTGTTCACACTTGTGTAGATTGAGTTTATAGCCAAAAAGCTGGCGAAATTGATCTAGAAGTAAGAACATTGGGTAAGGAAATGCACGGATTTCACACGTGAAATTCAGGCGACTACGATATAGGTATATGGAGGAATTTAAGGTGGGGGGTATATATGGGAGGCAAGTTTTAAGGGTCAGGATAACATTATGGGCTGAAGGGCCTGCACTGTGCTGTACTATGCTATGTTCCATGCCTATGTACATTTGTCACGTGTGCTGAGTACGTTTTTTTCCGTGTCTCAAAGCTGGAGTGTGTGATGGGGCCGTGGAGTGTGGAATTCACTTTGTGTCTGACCAAGGCCGTGTGTGATGAGACGGTGTGGATGGAGCTTCACTCTGTGTCTGACCCCAGGAGTGTGTGATGGGGTCGTGGAGAGACGGATTCACACTGTGTCTGACCAAGGCAGTGTGTGATTGAACGGTGTGGATGGAGCATCACTCTGTTGCTCTCCACAAAACCATGTGATGTGACAGTGAGCAGCCTGAACTCATGATGGACTTTAGGGAGAAAGAGCTTCACTCTCTGTCTGACCTCTGTTGGGTATGATGTAAAAGCGTAATGTGTTTGTCCATTGGATTCTGTGAGGGGACACTCATATTGTGTTTCACTGCCGGAATTCGTGATAGGATGGTCTGGTGTGTGTTTGTATCTGGCACCGGAAATGTGTAATGGGGAAGTTTGGAGGGCGCCTCAGTTTGTGTCTTACGCCGGGAGTTTATGATGGAACTCTGTTGAGGAAGCTTCACCCCGGGTCTGACCGTAGGACTGCGTGATGGGACGGTGTGGAATGAGGTTCACTCTGTGTCTGACCCCGGGAATGTGTGATGGGACGTTCTGGAGGGAGATTCACTCTGTCTGACTCCGGGAATGTGTGATGGGACGGTGTGGAGGGAGATTCACTCTGTGACTGACCCCGGGAGTGTATGATGGGACGGTGTGGAGTGAGGTTCACTCTGTGTCTGACCCCGGGAATGTGTGATGGGACGTTGTGGAGTGAGGTTCACTCTGTGTCTGATCCCGGGAGTGTGTGATAGGACGTTGTGGAGGGAGATTCACTCTGAGTCTGACCCCGGGAATGTGTTTTGGGAACTTCTGTGCATGACTGACATCGGGAATATGTGATGGGACAGGGCCGATGAGTTTCACTCTTTCTCTGGCCCTTCGAGTCTGAGAGATCGGACGGTTCGCAGCGAAATCCGGTAGTGTGTGTTGGGACGCTGAGGAGGTGACCGTATTCTATACCAACTGCAGGACGGACGGAGGGAGATTTTCTGATATATTCTTTTTTTTTAATTTCCAAAGCAAACTTGTTCCCAGGACTGAATCAGAAATAAAGAGAGGTGTTATTTCATAAAAAAACGTTTGAAACATCCCACGATGAAGCGAAGCAGATTTATTCAAACTCTGATTCAAATTTTCTTGTAATAAATGCTCGGACGCAAGATGTATGTGTCAGATCGACTGAAGATATATCCACACCTGAGTGAAGCTCTCTCCACACCATCCCATCACACACTCCCGGGGTCAGACACAAAGGTAATCTCCCTCCACACCGTCCCATCACACACTCCCGGGGTCAGACACTGAGTGAATCACCCTCCACACCGCCCCATCACACATTCCCGGGGTCAGACACAAAGTGAATCTCCCTCCACACCGTCCCATCACACATTCCCGGGGTCAGACACTGAGTGAATCACCCTCCACACCGTCCCATCACACACTGCCGGGAAGAGAAAGAAAGTGTTCCGTATATCTTGATCGACCTCAATCATTAATGATAGCAATTTAATTTCACTGAATTTTGTTAACAAATCTGTCCGCGAGCATGACGGTTCATACTGTTTTGCAAAATGCCAATCCAAGGGAAACTTGGAGTCTTGCTAGTTTTTGAGGTGAGGGTTTGTCATGTGATTGTTACAGGCTCCGAGAAGGGCGTGTGCAGTGGCTTTTGTTTGGGGCTGAACAGGCTGTGGGAACATTGTGTGCAGTGGGATTAGTTTGCGGACTGCCGAGGACTGTGAGGAGAGGTTAGGCATTCGGAGCATTTTTGGGACAGAAAAAGGTGTGCGGAGGGTTCGTGGGGCAGTTCGATTTGCTTGGGGACTGACGCAGTTCTGTGGGGAGAAAATGCGTCAGTCGGAGGACTTTGGGAACGGACACAGTGGGGAGGGAGTGCTGCACTGGGAATAATTTGGGACACATCGATCAATTGGGGGGGGGGAGTGTGAGCAATTGGATTAGTTTGCGAACCGAGACGGGCTGTTGCTAGAGAGTATGTTGTTGAATTAACTCAGGTTTTTAGGGAGGAGGTTGGACAGTGTAAATACTTTGGAGACGGGCACGGGGCTCTGGTGTGAGAGTGGGAAGTGCGAGGGTTTTGGCGACCGACACGGGCCTGTGTGAAGATAGTCAGGCAGTGGGTGTACCTTGGGGACCTAAAGTGATCTGTCGGGTGAGAGTGGGAAGTGCGAGTATTTTGGGGTAGAGAAGGGAGGGTGGAAGAAAAGGAGAGCTGTAGTTATAGGAGACTCGATAGTTAGAGGTACAGACAGAAGGTTCTGTGGTCGTGACAGAGAATCCTGGATAGCTTGTTGCCTCCCGGGTACCAGTATCAGGGATGTCTCTGATCTCGTGCCCAGCATTGTGATGTGGGAGGGTGAGCAGCTATATATCACGTTTCTCATCGGTACCAATGACGTAGGAAGAAAGATTGAGGTGGTCCTGAAGAATGAGCATAGAGTGCTTGGTCGCAAGTTAAAATCAGGACAATGAGTACAGTCATTTCAGGATCGCTACCTGCGTCACGTGCCCGTGATGCTCTGGAGGATGCACACATGGCTGAAGATCTGGAGTAGGGAGCATAATTTCAGAATTTTGGATAATTGGGACCTCTTCTGTTGCAGGTGGCACGCACAAGAGAGAGGTGTTAAATCTAAACTACAGGGGTATCCAATATAATTGCAGGGGGCTTTGCCAGGTATTGGAGCGGGGTGGGGGGGGCAGTTAAACGAGATTTGCAGGGGGATGTGAACCAGAATGGCAGAGCAGCTAGTGGAGGGGTGGTGAAAATAAATGATGTTAAAAGTTCATGGTAGGTAAGAAATAGAAGGGTTGTGTGTGGTGGTAATAAGCTTCTGATGTGTGTCTATTGCAATTCAAGGAGGATTGTGGGGAAGGCTGCCAAGCCGAGGGCGTGGATTGACACATGCAATTATGACATTGTAGACATTAGTGAAACTTGGCCTCAGAAGTGGCAGGACAGGCAGCTTAGTATTCCAGAGTTCCGATGGTTCAGACTTGATAAACGCAGAAGGATGAAGGGTGGGGTGATGGCATTGCTGGAGAGGGAAAATGTTACAGCAGTGCTCAGGCAGGGCATTAGAGGGCTAGTCTACCGAGGTCATATGGGAGGAGCACAGCTGAGAAACAGGAAAGTTATGACCACATTAACGGGTTTGTATTATAGACCACCCAATAGTCAGCGAGAACTGGTGGAGCAAATCTGCAGAGAGATAGCAGACAACTGCAGGAAATATAAAGCTGTGATAGTAGGGGATTTTAATTTCCCACATATTGATTGGCACTCCCATTCTGTTAAAGGTTTAGAGGTGTTAGAGTTTGTAAAATGTGTTTAGGAAAGTTTTCTAATCCATATGTAAAGGTAATGACGAGAGAGGAAGCAACATTTGTTCTCCGATTTGGAAACAAGTTAAGACAAGTGACGGAAGTGTGTGCAGGGAAGCACTTTGTGTATAGTGATGATAACGCCATTAGCTTCAACTTGACCATGGAAAAATATAGATCTCGTACTCGGATTGAGGTACTAAACTGGGGAAAGGCCAAATTTGAAGAAATGTGAAAGGATCTAAAAAGCGTAGATTGGGACAGGTTGCTCTCTGGCAGGGATGTGATTAGCAAGCGGGAGTCCTTCAGAGCAGAAATTTTGAGAGAGCAGTGTCTGTATGCTCCTGTCAGGGTTAAAGGAAAAATGAATAAGAATACGAAAACTTGGTTTTCAAGGGATATTGGAAATCTGATAAATAAGAAGAGAACCATATATGACAAGTCTAGACAAACGGAGCAAATAAGGCGCTTGAGGAGTATAAATGTGCAAGAACATACTTAAGAAATGAATCAGGCGTGCTACAGGAAGCCATGAGGTTGCTTTGGCAGTCAAGTTGAACGATATTACTTTTAACTACTTGGGTTAAAAGAGGCACGACTGCGCAGGCGCGTGAACTCGGCGCGGATTAGATGAAATATCTACAAGAAAAAATGAATGTTGAAAGGGTTGGACAGAGTAGATGCGGAAAGGCTGCTTCCCTTGGTGGTTGAGGCCAAGACAAGAGGCCACCGTCTTAGAAATAGAGTGTACCCATTTAAAACAGAGTTGAGGAGAATTTCTTTTAGCCAGAGGGTCATCAATTTGTGGAATTCGTTGCCACATACAGCTGTGGATGCCCGATCATTTAAGGTGTTTGACGATGAGATTGATAGGTATCTAATTAGTCCGTTTATCAAGGGATATAGGGAAGAAGCCCGAAAATTTAACTAGACGAGAGAATGGTTTAGTTCATGGTGGAGTGATAGAGCAGACTCAATGGGCCGAACGGCCTACTTCTGCTCCTTTGTCCTTGGATATTGTGATTCCATCATGTAAATCATTGCTGTACAACATAAACATAAGCGGTGCCAACACCGACTCCTGCGGAACACAACCAGTCACTGGCAGCCGAGCAGAAAATGATCCTGTTATTCCCACTCACACCCCTCAACGTGACACCGTCACACCGCTCACTGTAGCACCAACACACGATTCACCGTGACGCCAACACCCCGCTCACCATCTCACTCAGCGTTACAGATCCGTCAGTGTCAGATTGCATCCAATACCGGAGCCTTTTGAAAAAATATCAGGACATGAACAGGACCCAGCATCAACTGCAACTCCACGAGCTGTATGCCTTAAAACCCTTAAAACCCTTAAAACCAGGAAATCCGAGATTCCCGACTGGATCCAAGGACCTGTCTCAAGAATGTTTCGGCCCTCAACAACAACGTCTCCATCTTCATAAGCAAATTGTTTGTCGTCGAAAGCAAGCTCTCCATCCTTGAAAACAAATTGCTGGTCCTGGAAAACATCCTCTCCGTCCTGAACTCTGATCTCTCTGATCAGCATCAAACGCAAACTGATCTCCGAGGCAAATTCAATGACCGCGAAATGAAGTGCAAAAATTTCAGCCAAACCAAGACTGAAATCTGTAAACTGCTGAGCATCAGAAATGCTGAGGAAATATCAGAAATTTTCCCGCACCTAATCAGAAGGCAGAGAGGGAGGGGAGGGTGTCGTCTCTGGCTGTTCTCGGGAAAGTGCGCTGAGACGTGCGGCGAGACCGCCACCTCGTGTCTGAACACTGGCAGTGCGTCAGGGAACCTGCTGTCTCAACCCGGGAGTGCGTTATTGCGGCGCCACAGGGAAGCTTCACTCTGCGTTCACAGGACGAGCAAAGAAGCTCTAATCCCCCAAATGAGTGATGTAACAGTGTTGTGGGAGCTTCGCGCTGTGTCTGAACCCGAGACTGTGTGATGGGACGGTGTGGAGGCAGATTCACTTTGTCTCTAACCCCGGGATTTCGTGATGTGACACTGTGGAGGTAGTTTCACTCTGTGTCTGACCCGGGCAGTGTGTGATGGGACGGTGTGGAGGCAGATTCACTTTGTCTCTAACCCCGGGATTTCGTGATGGGACGGTGTGGAGGGAGATTCACTCTGTGTCTGACCCGGGCAGTGTGTGATGGGACGGTGTGGAGGCAGATTCACTTTGTCTCTAACCCCTGTTGTGTGTGATGGGACGGTGTGGAGGGAGATTCACTCTGTGTCCGACCCCGGGAGTGTGTGATGGGACGGTGTGGAGGGAGATTCACTCTGTGTCTGACCCCGGGAGTGTGCGATGGGACACTGTGGAGGGAGATTCACTCTGTGTCTGAACCCGGGAGTGTGTGATGCGAAGCTGTGGAGGGATCTTCACTCTGTGTCTGACCCCTGTTGTGTGTGATGGGACTGTGCGGCGGGTTCCTCATTCTGCATCTGACACTCAGCGGATGTAATGAGTAATACACTGTTCTTGCTTCTGATTTCCAGAGCAAACATGTTCCAAGGATTGGATCAGAAATGAAGACCTGTGTTATTTCATTTCCTCGTTTGAAAGTTCTTACCAGGGGGCGAAGCAACTCTGTTCTATCGCTGATTCAAAACTTCTTCAAATAATTTCAGAGGAGAAAGAGGTATGTGTCTGATGGACAGATAATATATCCAGATCAGATTGAATCTTCCTGCACACCGTCCCATCACACACTCCCGGGGCCAGACACAGAGTGAATCTCCCTCCACACCGTCCTATCTCACACTCCCGGGGTCAGACACAGAGTAAATCTCCCTCCACACCGTCCTATCTCACACTCCCGGGGTCAGACACAGAGTGACGCTCCTTATATTGTGATCGAATTCAATCATTAATGATTGCAAATTAATTTCACAGAATTTTATTAACAACCGTGTCCGCGGCCAAGACGGTTTATACTGGATTGGAACATGCAAGGCGGGGTGAGATTTGGGGTCAGGCCTGATTTTCGAAAGGGATTGGGTAGTGGGATTAATTCTGGGTACAGGCACATGTCTGTGGGGGAGGCGCGGTACGGGGAGCTTTTGGGTGCTGCCTCTATTCAGTGGTGAGAGGTGGGTCACTGCGGATATTTTGGGGACAGAAACGGGTCTATGGGGAGAGAGTAAGACAGTAGGAGTATTTTGTGTCCTGGTATCCCCGTAGGAAGGGACTGGACATTGTGATTAATTTGTTGACCGGCGCAGTCTATGTGAAGAATATGGAAAGCGGGAGTGTTTCGCGGACTGTGGTCTGTAGGTCAGCTGGGAGAAAATGTGTCTGTGGGAGTGTTTGGGGAGGGACACTGTGGACACGGAGTGGGGTACTCCGATTAAGTTGGGACTGACACGGGTCTGTGGGGTGAGATTAGGCAATGCGATTAGTCTGTGACCGAAACGGGCCCTTGGTAGAGCGCGGACAGTTGGTTTAATCTGTGGGCTGACATGGACTGTGGGAAGAGAGTGTTTTGGTGATTGACACAGGTCTGCAGGGAGAAGGTTGGACAGTGGGATCATATTGGGGACAGATTGATGGCTGATGGGTGAGAGTGGGAAGTGCAAGTATTTTCGGGACAGACACGCGGCATTAGGACAGAGAGAGTCAGTGGGAGTATTTTGGGGATAGAGACCGGGCTGTGAAGAGACTGGAGCAACATGATGAAATTGGGGACTGGCAGGTTTCCATGGGGGGGTAAAGACAGCTTTGGGAGTATCTTGGGGACTGCCATTGGGCTGTGGGGAGATGCTGTGGCTCTGGGAGTAAGTTGGGGTGTGACAGGTTACTGTGAGGAGAAAGAGTGATCGTGGGGTTATTTTGGGGACTGAAAATGCTCTGAGGGTAGAGCGTTGGGCAAAGGATTATTCGGGGACTGACAGTGTCTCGGAGAATGGGTGAGTGCGATTATTTTAGAAACTGGAACAAGTATGTTGGGAGAGAGAAGGTCAATTGGAGTATTTTGGAGACTGACACCGGGCGGTGAGTAGAGACTGAGTCAGGGGGAGTATTTTGGGGACTGACAGCGGTCGGTGTGTAGAGATTGAGTCAGTGGGAGTATTTTGGAGACTGACATCTGTCGGTGAGGAGAGATTGAGTCAGTGGGAGTATTTTGGGGACTGACACCGGTCGGTGAGGAGAGATTGAGTCAGTGGGAGTATTTTGGGGACGGACACCGGTCGGTGAGGAGAGATTGAGTCTGTGGGAGTATTTTGGGGACTGACACCGGTCGATGAGGAGAGATTGAGTCAGTGGGAGTATTTTGGGGACTGACACCGGTCGGTGAGGAGAGATTGAGTCAGTGTGAGTGTTCTGGGGACTGACACCGGTCGTTGAGGCGAAATTGAGTCAGTGGGTGTATTTTGGGGACTGATTGTTTTGTCCCTTTTGAAACTCTTTACCCTTCCTTCACAGGAAAACGGTCTCTAACGTCGTGTACAAGGTGAACTCTGGAAAGTTCGAATGCAATGAATGTAAATCCGGTTGGCTTGGCAGTTGCAAAAATGGTCAGCACCGTTTCATTTGTGAGAAGCCCGCACCTTTGCGTCCGGATATTCCTGAAAAGATCCGGGATCTTTGTCAAAAGTCCGTGTAGCCGACGTAAGTGAAGTGACATTATTCTCTAACCACAATTCCTGCTCTCTCACCGACTCTGACAACCGAATCAGTTCTGCCCCTTGCCCCTACCCTATACTCCTTTCTCTACCTATGGCATTCTTTTTCGCTATCTTGCTCTGTCTTTACACTCCTACTTCTAATCTCTCTCTCATAACTTCTTCCCATCCATCTTCCAATATTTCATCCCCATTTTCCTTCCCGTCACTTTCCTGCCTCCCGCTCCCAGCATCAAAGGACTGCATCGCATATCCGTAACTTATCCGCCCTGAGCTTTGTATCTTTGTATGATCAATACGTGAGAAGTATGTAAAATTAATGTAAGGTGCAAAAAGATAAAACAAAAATCACGCAAGAATGTCGAGGCGGTGCTCTTACATTCAAAGGTGTGATGCGTAGGTGAAGAAAGTGTTCCAGGATCGTTGAGCTTTCACTCTTCTCTGTCTCTTTCCCGATGGTAGTACTGAGCAGGGAGCTGGTCCCTGGGGTGAGGGGCCTCACTGATGGATGCCGCCGTGTCGAGGCATCGCATCTTGAGGATGTCCTCGAGGCTGGGGAGGGTTGTGCCCATGATAGAGCTGTTTGATTCTACACCACTGACACGCCTCTGGTGACCTTGTGCATTGAAGCCTCCACACCAGGCGGCGATGCAACTAGTCAGACTTCTCCCAGCGATCCCTTTCTCGTCTTTAATGAAAGAACAAATCCTCTCCAACTTCAAGCACTGTAATTCCTTCTGCAACGAGAGATCTATGGTGGTGATGGGAAGTGTAGAGTATTGCTTGGAATACACTGAAACGTAGACTCGAAATAAACAAGACGACAGTAAAGACATCTAAAGTTTGTATCACAAAGGATAGTTCTCGAAATGAATTTCCTACGGTTGAGTACTGAGTGCTCAGCTCGGTGACGTCAACGGCGGACTTTCCATAAAGCAATGTTGACGAGCAATAATGAGTCTAAAAGGGAAACTGTCAGCTCTCCACACTCCGGGGAATGGGCGTGCCGGCTTTTGGAAGCCTGGCGCTGTTCAGTCGGGAGCATGATACCTTCTCCGTGTTTGCATGAATGTGTTCTACATTCTTCCTATGAAGAGGCAACCAGAACGAAACACAATACTCCAAGTGTGTTCTAAACTCATGGCTCTTAATCTCAGTCCCCTGACTTGTGAAGGCCCACAAAAGTCAGACCATGACATATAGGAGCAGAAACAGGTCATCGAGCCTGCTGCGTCAATTTATCATGCCTGATCCATGTCCGTCCCCCCACCCCCAATCTTCTGCTTTTTCACCTTCATGCCCTGACTAATCAAGAATCTATCAACCTCCGACATCAATACACACTCTGTCGGTTTCCACAGCCACCTGTGTAACTCATTTCACAGATTTACCATACTCTGGCTGAACACATTCCTCCCAGTAACAGCTCTAAAAGGACGCATCTTCATTGCGATGTGGGTCCACCGGTTTCGCCATGGGGAACCTTCTCTCCACATCAACTTTTTCGAAGCCTTTGAACATTCGATCGATTTCAACTACAACCCTCTTCCCAGAGCCCCCTCATTCTTCAAACGCTCCAGATCTGATAAGCGTTTCGATCCCAGAATCATTCCCGTGACCTTCCTTACAACCCTTCTCAATGCCAAGCTCATCTAGCCGGTGTAGATAATGGACCGGGAACCGCCCACAGTATTTCCAAGTGAGGCCTCACCAGTGCATTCCAAGACGCAATGTTGACGAGCGATAATTGTCAGTCTGACCCTTATAGGGAAAGTGTCAGCTCTCCAGACCCCGGGGAATGGGCATGCCGGCTTCTGGAAGCCTGGCGCTGTTCAGTCGGGATCATGACACCTTCGTGTTTGCATGAATGTGTTGGTCCCAGCAGGACAGATCCACTGAGATGCTGACACCCGGCAACACAGCAACCTAAAATCAGACCATGAGATAGAGGAGCAGAATTAGGCCATCGAGTCTGCTGAGCCATTTCATCAAGTCTGACCCAGGTCCCCCTCGGTCCCAGTCTACTGCCTTTCCACCGTACCCCTTCATGGTCTGAGTAATCAACAACCTGTTCAACTCTGACTTCAATATATCTAAAGTCAGACTCCACAGCCGCCTGTGCTACCCATTCCACAGACTTACCACACTGTGAGGAAATACATCCCTCCTGTGATGGGATCTTAAGTTTCATTCCCTTTGTTCATTCATTGTTCATTAAGTTTAATTCCTTTTAAGGAGAGAGAGAGTGAGAGAGAGCGAGAGAGAGAGAGAAAGAGAAAGAGAGAGAGAGAGAGAGAGAGAGAGAGAGAGAGAGAGAGAGAGAGAGAGAGAGAGAGAGAGAGAGAGAGAGAGAGAGAGAGAGAGAGAGACGGAATAGTCTTCTACCGCTGCCCGAGTTGCTATGGAGAGAGAGGGGGAGTTACATGATGGGCAGCTGATGTTCAGCGTGTGGGAGGTCGACTGTCTTTCTCACAGACAAACAGAAGAGTCTCACAGATGCTGGTGACGAAGGAGTCACTGGATGAACTCTTCGAGTGCACACGAGGGTGGTTTGAGGATCGATCAAGTGAGATTGATCACAGGCCGTCACAGTGAGTGCAAGGGTGACGCTGTGCAAACTACCGGTGTGTTTAACCCTGGCCTGGGTGAGTAGATTTACCACTGAAGTCGGTACCCTTAGGGGAGTCACCTTTGACTAACTTGAAGTGTTCAGAGGAGAAGGGCAAGACCGACGACCCCTGTTTATTCAGATTACAAATACCTCTCTCTCACCTCAGTTCTGTGGATTGAACTGAACTTTCTTACAGACCATTGTCAGACTGTAACTCTTCCCACACGAAATTGAATGAGTTTGGGAAGAATAATTTCGAACAGTTCACAAGATAAAGTTCAGCATAAAGTTACAAGAATACCGATGAAAAGTGCAGGGAGCATTGGTTCTGAAATTATCTCTGAATGAAACAAGCTTCAGATATCTAACAATCCAAATCACTGAATCTGTTCGCATCCTCAGATTAGTGTGTGAGGACATATTTGCCAAAACCGGTAAACATTCACATACTGGCCTGGACGCTCCTCGCTCATCAATGAGCGTTACAAATAAGTTTACACCTCTATATTGTCGGACAGATCACTAAATCTGTTCACATCCCCAGACTGGTGTGCGAGGGCATATTTGCCGACACCGCCCTAAATCTGCGTAATCCCAAAAATCAGTGCTCTCTCCATACACACTGATTCTCCAACATGCATAATAGATTATCTCAGAGGGAATCATTTCAAATCGGTCAGAAAATGACTGCTTCGACGTTACAATCAGCACGAATCTCAAAATGCAGCTGCAATTCCAGATCATTTGACACACACAGACCTGTTCACCTCCATATTAGACAACAGACGCCTAAATCTGCGCACATTCCCAAGTCCGTATTCAACCATAAATCTGTGCGCATGACCGAGTAAGAGCTCGCCCTGAATCCACATGCACTCCAATTCTGACGACAAACCCACATGCACGCTGGATTATCCGAAATAACGAGTCCGGTCAAACAGTTCACAAAATAGCTTCGCATTCAAAAATCTAAAACAAACTTCCGAATTCTATTATTAAAGTATATATAAGTGAAACAACATTGTAATTCGTCACGCCCCCCCCCAATGCACCGACACACCCGAATCCGTGTGTACCCAAACTCGCTGCGCACATGTCAAAATCTCTGATAACCCCCAATTCCGAGTCCGCCCCTATATGTACAATTGTTTATCCTAGACAGAGAAACATTTCAAACATTTCACAAGATAGCTCAATCCACTTTAAAAAAATAGCAAGAACAAGGCTCAACGTTAAAGTGTATTCTTTATCCGAGTATCCGTAAAATAAGCAATTTGAATTTTGGCATTATACCCAATTCCTGCGACAAACAAAATCCACGTGCACTCCCAAATCCGTAAGCACTCCCAAATGGGTGCGCACTCCGAACCTGTCAACACCTCCCACTTACTGATTAGGTTATCCGAGAGGAGAAATCATTTCAAATAGTTCAGAAAGTAGCAACTTCCAACTTAAAAATCGTAGCAAGAGCAGAGTAGAAAACTGGAAGTGTATTTATTAATAAAGTATATATCAATTAAGCAACCGTGAGATTTGTCAGGACCCCAAATCCGGGAGCATCGAAGACCGTGTACCTCTCCAAACCTGCTGATACTCACGTGTACACATTTGATTTTTCCAAAGGAAGGATTGCTTTAGAGTGACAGCGTTCACCTTAAAGAAATCGCGAGGACCAAATCCATACTGAAGTCCTGTGCACTTGGTTTGTGCAATTTAGTGCAATTAGAAAGCACCATCAAAATCCAAATCCACACACCACTGTGCACAAGTACTCGCCGAAACCAAGACCAAATCTGCATGAAACCCCAAATCCAGTGATTTCAGTAAATCTGTTCGCATCGCAAATTAGTTGCCGCCCATATATGCCGAAGCACCCCTAAATCTGCGCAAACCCAAATTCGGTGCGCACCCCAAACCCTCTAACACCCGAGAGGCATAAGGGATTATCAATCAATACAGAAAATGACCGTCTCGTGGTTAGCAAGCCATGTGTGCGCCAAAGTCCTTTTGCAGATCGGCGACACACCGATCAACCCAAATCCGTGTGCAGCCCCGTATTCAAGACTACACTCAAATCCGGATCACTAATCCTGCAGCCCCACATCTGCGCACATCCTCAAGTACCACAGGCATATTAGAAGACCCAGACGGATAATCATTGTTAACAGAAAATGGCTGTCTGTTAAAAACACCACGTCACCAAATCGATATTCACTCACAAAAACGTGGAGATTCTACCCTAAATTTGCTATCCCTAAAAGGTGCGCACCCTTATATCAGAACACCCCTAAATCAGTTTGCAACTCTTTATTAGAGAACACTCCTAAATCCAGGCACAACCCCAGATCCACATGAACCACAAGACCGTGTGCAACCCATATTCATCGACAAGAAATAAAATTGCGCAATCGTAAGTTCAGTGCACACCCTAAACCCGCGGACTCCGCCACTTGTACATCAGATTTTCCCGGAGAAACTATCAATAAAATACAATGGAAAAAGTGGCAGCCTCGATATTAATAATCCGGACGCAAATTTTGATCCGTCAACTCAGCAAATCTATCTGTGTCCCACGACTGAAAAAGGCAACCCAAATCAGCGAACATCACCATGTTCATGTTCATCGTCAAATTGGTGCACATCACCAAATCCATGTGCATCGTCAAATTGGTGCTCATCACCAAATCCATGTGCATCGTCAAATTGGTGCTCATCACCAAATCCATGTGCATCGTCAAATTGGTGCTCATCACCAAATCCATGTGCATCGTCAAAATGGTGCTCATCACCAAATCCATGTGCATCGTCAAATTGGTGCTCATCACCAAATCCATGTGCATCGTCAAATTGGTGCTCATCACCAAATCCATGTGCATCGTCAAATTGGTGCTCATCACCAAATCCATGTGCATCGTCAAAATGGTGCTCATCACCAAATCCATGTGCATCGTCAAATTGGTGCTCATCACCAAATCCATGTGCAGCGTCAAATTGGTTCTCATCACCAGATCCATGTACATCGTCAAAATGGTGCGCATCACCATGCGCAGCCCAGACACGCTGAATACCCCACATTCATTTGTGGGGCTCGTTATACACAGATTTTGTCTGTTTTCTTTCTTTTGAGAGAAATTAGTGCGTGTGCGTCCACGGTTTTGAAGTTGTGGGGATGCATTTGCATTTGGAGATGCGCACGGATTTCTCACGTATTTGCGGTGACTGCGGTTTGAAAGAGTGCCGAATCTCAAAGTTGTTTCATTTCGATCATGTGAATAATGAATTTAATTTGAAATTATTCACGTGAATGTGCAAGTGGTTTTCTCCGCGGGTATGATATTCGCATGAATTTTAGGGTGCGCTCCTAGTTGATGTGGTGTCCATTTCTGAGGTGTACATGGAGTTGGGACTGTGCACATGGAAACACGGATTTGGGGTGAGATAAAGATGTAGGCTTGTTGGCGGATTTGAAGTTGCACATTAATTTTGGGCTGTGTGCTTATTTTAATTTCGAGGAATGAATTCTTGAAAGGATTCTAAACTTCATGTCAGGATGTCAGCGGTTTTGGTGTGCGCACTGAATTGGGTCGTGCAGATAATGGGCATTTTCGGAGAATAAGGGATGCACACTGCTATGGTGTGAACTTGGATTTCGGAATACGCACGGATTTAAAATTGAATCCACAAATATATGTGGTGAGCGCTGAATTTGGGTGTGCATAGATTTAGGGTTTGGCAGCAAATACGCACAAGGATTTGGGGATACGCGCCAATTTAGGGGTCTGTAGTCAATTACGGGGACGTAATTTAATGTTGTGCTGTTCGTATATTCCGGGGGCTGTTTGTTTACCAATCAACAGTTAAAATCATATTTTCGGGTGGTGCGAATTTTAAATGTTGGAACAGCCATATTCTGAACTGTTGGACATGAATTCTGCTTTGGAATTATCTATTATATATGTGGTGTGTCAGTGTGTTTGGAGTGCGCACTGATTTGGTGATATGCACATGTTTTGTGGATTCACGGCGGGCTGTTTTGATTTATCGAAGCAAAGCCTCTGCTAAAGTAAATTCCGATAATCCTGAGCGCTGGGCAACTTTACAGACTATTGGTCTAATTCTTAATCAATACTGCAACATATTTAAAACTTACTTTTTAAGGTACTGCGCTGCGCTTTTAGAAATTAGTGCAATTTAAGAGAAGTCGAAAAAAACAAACGCCGGTGAGATTTCAGAAAGAAACTTAGACATCACTCGAAATTTAGTGTCAAATATGGCCGTGCACACGTATCTGGGGATACACATAGGTCTGGGTGTGTTGGCGGATCAAGATTTGCACACGAATGTTTTGAGTGCGGATTGTTGACGTCGAGGCTGCCATTTTCTCAACTGTTTCGAATGCATCTTTCTCGGAAAAATCTCATGGGCATCTCAAACCCATGTGTACCCCAAATACGCACACATCTTCAAGAAAGAGCACTCCCAAAATCCACGTGTGCATCAAACCCGCTGGGAACCTCAAATGCGTTTTACGTAGTCCCAGAAAATAATCATTTCGGGTATTACACATGATGACTGCGTAAATAACTGCCTCGCAAATTTGTAGGTGACGTCCTGAATCTGCTTTATCCCCAAATCGGCGCGCGCCCTTATCACTCTGACACGTTCCAAGCATAATCTCAGAATGCGAATCATTTTAAAGAATTCAGAAAATGCCCCCCTCTACAATAAAAAATCACATATGCCCCAGAATTCATTTGGAGATCAACCACCACACAAAAGTATGGTTGTACAGAAAATCTGCGTGGAGTCACATATTCAAACTCGCACCCCTATACTGGCGCAATCCGAATTTCAGTCTGCACCACAATCCCGTTGACATGCACACATGCACATTAGATTTTACCAGAGCAAGGATCACTTTAAACCGATCACCAAATTGCCGCCGCCACCATGAGATAACCAGAATACTGTTGGACATTAAAAGTATATCTATTATGAAAGTATCTGTGAATGATGCAAAATTTAGACACATCACAACTCCAAATCCGCAGACACCAAAACTCTGTGAGATCTCAGAATTTCGAAAGTGTCCCTATAAATCTGCGCAATCCCTAGACTCCTGCGCCTGAGTATCGACCTGGGCAGATGGTGTGGCTCTCATCCAAAGACATCCTTCTCAAAAACGAGCCTAAGAAACTCGCCCCTCGCTTACTGGAACCATTAGATATATATATGAAAGAAAAGAAAAAGTAAAAGGCGCCAACATCAAAGTTCAGTTTCGTGCACATCGTTGGAGCTCAACCATCGAACCATTCGGCCCCTCGTCACTTTTCTCCGACCTCCACGTCCTGGGACCACCCCGCTGTTCAACCAAGCAGTGCAGCGCACGTCCGCCTTCCTCGGCGTCCCCTTCCCTCCTCTCCTGAAAACCCGGGACACCCCTCCCCCAAGCTCCCAGCCTCATTGGTTAGCAATGAACAAATGAATACAATCCCCACAGCAGCAAGTCTAAAGCTAAACAACTGCGAGAGAAACGCTTATCAGACAAAGAAACATTCCCACTCTTAACCAACCAAAGAAGCCCTTTTGAGTAACATACAGAGGGCACTGTACAGAAGTACTGTATAGCCGCTCTCTTGCCTTCATTATAACCGCATCGATATGCCGGCACCAGGTTATGTCCGCAGAGATCTTAACACCCATGAACTGGAAACTGCTTCTTCTCTGCACTTCTGATTCACCCCCCCCCCCACGATGAGGATCGGTATCTCCTTCCTTCCTGAAGTCCACAATAATCTGTTTTCCTCTCTCTGACGTTCAGTACAAGTTTGTTGCTGTGACACCACACATTGGCTTATCCCGCCCCTGTTCGCTCTCTCGTCTCCATCTGAGATTCGACCAGCAATACTTGCAATATCAGGAAATGTATAGGTGGTATTTGATGTACACATTTGCTGATTCGATATGCACTTGAATGTAAGGACGATCGAGGGATAAGGACATGGTAGGATGGAGGGATTACAGTTTGAGTGCCTTTGATTTACTTTTTAGCTGGTATGGCAATACATAGTGGGCCGAATGGCCTTTTCACGTGCTGTATATTTTTAGGCTCTATGTTCTATGATATCTGTAAAAGGCTTCTCAATTTTCTTTCCATATGTAAAAACACGCGTTTGCAGCTCTGGGCTCCAGTGGCGCAATCGGTTAGCGCGAGGTACTTATATGTCAGTACGCGGCGGAGAAATGACGAGGCTGTGTGTTCGAGCCTCACCTGGACCACTCGTGAGTTTTAATGCTTGCAGTGTCCGGGTGACTAGGCGTCTCTCAAGCTGACCATCCCACTGAAATGTTTCATTTGATTCAACACGCATTTCCCATTGTTGAAAGTGGTGAAAGAACGGACCCTACCCTTCCTGAAGGAATAGTTATGAAACCTCTCACTACAACTCACCTTGGTTCGTTGTGCTGTCGAGTAAACTCAATATTTACCTGTTTCGGTGAATTGTTTCAGACACAGGCGAAAAAAAAGAGATATTAATCGTAGCCTCAATGGCCACAATTGGAATCGAAATGCTGATCTATCTCTCTCTGTCTTTCTCTCCCTCTCTCTCTCAACATGAATTTGTATTCTTTCTGTACCGAATTATAAAATAATTCTCACATGTCCCGAATTCACCAAGCCTCTGTTAAAGAGACGACACCTTCCTCGCTTCTACTGACGTCCTTTTGGCTGGAGAGTGATTTCAGAGCTGATCGACTTGACGCTCCGTTCCTGAAGGCTGTGGTTACCGATATAATTTGCCTTCACAATAGGTCGGTTAATTGTTCGTTAATGTCTTGCTCTGATTGCGAACCGACAGAACCGATTGGACGGTGTTCATTAATACCATACAGCTGGCATCATCTCACAAGTAACCCTGGCTCGTAACGCGTTCTGTTGTTTATAAATGTATCGGCAAATGGTTCACTCACTTGTTTCAATTAACTTGTAATCTGAGGTGAAGAGAACTGAGGTGAAGGATGAGAAATCTTAAAAGGCACTGTTAACATTCGCAGGTGAGCCGGAGCGCCAACGACAATAACTCACTGAATGTAGCTGAATAGGATGATGGGTACTGGTCACGAGTAGTCGAGGCGCTGAGTTCTGGTGTGAAGTAGTTACTCTGCACTTTCATGGATCTCTAGTTTAATCGCACCTGAAGTGTTGCAATAAAACTATAGAGAAAAAAAAAGTTCTGGAGGTTTTGGACGGTGGTATACAAGGATATTGCCTAGATAACGGGAAATCGGGCAGTCTTTGGATTTTCTCAGCGGCAGTTGTAGAACTGGGGTTGTGGGCTGGGGCGGCGCATAGCCGCCTGGGAGTTGTAGTCATTGTGGTGAACTACATATACGTGTCTGGACACGGCCCCCCTGCTGACTGCTTCTGTGGTAGTCACTTGCTGCTTGTGCTTTCTTCCAGCCAATAAAAGCCTACCTTAGCTCACGTCTCCGAGAGTTATTGATGGTGCAGCAGTCCAATTGCGTTTGCTCCTAGTTCGCTCCTCAACACTATTCCTGATCCACAACAAACTCCGCCCGAAGAGACTAACGGCGGGCTGGCGACCTACCGACTGCAGCAAATCGATCAACTCCAAAATGGCGAAAGAGCAGAAGTGGTTGGGCTGAGATTGGGGCCGATGTGCACGCGGCCTGTCGTTGCTCAGATCCACTTTTTCCCCCAGCTGTCAGCGGCCGAGTTGCCTGTCGCCAAATATGAATTCATACGACGGTCAGTTCATATGAACGTCAGTCAGTGAGAGTGGTCTTGTACACAGTTAAACAAAACCATGATAGTTTCTTCTCTTCCCAGTGGGAGAAGAGCCCATGAAATCAATGGACCTATGTCGGCATGACAGTTCTCTTATTAACGGTACTTTACAGCTGGATAAAATAAATTTCGTGATGTTTAGAACCGACCTGGCGAATTCTGTTGCTGAGTTGTCACATCAAACTGTGGAAAGTGAAAGTATTTTGAAACCTGCAGAGGAGTATCTTGTTATAACTGATGCTATGTGGAAAGCTGTAAATGAAGCTCTGAAGCGTTTGGTGTCTGAATCCCAGTCGACATTATGGGATTAAAATATGGCAGAGGAATGCGAGAAACATGATTTCCAATGTTCAATACTCCATAAAAATACATGATATCTGACTTGTGAAATCCTCCCGATGCGATATGTGTTCAGGAAACTCTCACCACGAAACACAATGTTTACAATAACTCTGATACACGGAGATATTTAGTTTTAGTTCATGTTGGACGCTATGGGTGATGAAAGATTGGGAAGTGACATCTGTCTGTCTTTATAAGCCGTTGTTTAGATTTATATCAGGGACAAGAGGCAGATCGGGCGGACGTGTTTTTTTTTGTTGTTGTTGAACCAAATTGGGATGAGTTTAAAGCTTTACGTGATCAGCGTCTGTCAGGGCTGAATGTTGAGGTTGATGTCGATTTTAACAATAAAATGTAATGTCACATTATTCATCCAATAGTATTGAAAGTGATTCCTGTTAAAATGGAATTCATGGGAGAAAAGCTGCACCGTGATGGACTGAAGAGTGCTTAGGATAAATTAGGGAGGGAATTGAAGAGTTTAGGCAAGTTAAGAAGCATCAGTCTCCCAGTGACCTTATCAACAATAAAAAGGCTACAGGCTGTGCTGAGGAAATTGTTGAAGATTGCGAAAAGCCTTTACTGGAGGACATATTGAGATTATTCTGGAAGGGATATTAAACTTAGGGAAGTTTGGCTAATCATTAAAGGAAATGTGTAGTACGGTCCGTAATACTCCTGATGTATCAGTATTGATTGATGAGGGTAAAATGATTGCTACTCAAATGGAGACGGTTGAGTTATTGGCTGTGCCATTTGCCGCGATTCATAAACAAGATAACTTAAACGAAGAGGTTAAATATGTAGGGATCAGGTTCTCAGTGAATACACTGGTGTGTAGCCAGTCATGTGTAGCAATGATAGTATCACTGATGTTGAGTTGTCCATGTGTGAATTTAAGAGGGCTATTATTAATGCAGGTTGGACGTCTCCAGGAAAGGATGATATATGTTAGTGTATGATTAGAAATAAGAAAGCAAACAATCTTCAGCTAATATTAATACTTTTGATGAGGCAATCCTTCTTCCTCTTGAATAATGGAAAAACTTCAATAGTAGGGAAAGAATTTTGGGCTGAGAAAGCTTACACGGGCTGTTTGCTGGGACTTTATGTTCGAAACACGATCGGACATTTCATTGAGGAATACAGTGTGATGAGTGTCATACAGATAGGGAAAATTCAGACAATCCTTGTCCAGTGTGTTTGTGTAAGACCTGTTTGCTAGCTGGCGTCTCACAGACACACACACACACACACACACACACACACACACACACACACACACACACACACACACACAGACACACACACACACACACACACACACACACACACACAGACACACACACACACACACAGACACACAGACACACACACACACACACACACACACACACACACACACACACACACCACTACACGTTCAAATCTAATCTGCTCGGCGACTGTCTGTACATGACCTAATTCACTCCAATATATTGTGTCTGGCAAATGGTTCCTTTCCAGTGCATTTGGAAACACATTTAATCGGCAGGTCACTGGAAGGTTCAGTGACGTTAATTAGGACAAATTGAGCCTAACAGATATTCTTTAATTAATTCACGCAATTACTTACGTGGGGATTGCACTTGACTGACGTAATTAGTGTGTAAATAATTTAAAACTCTCTATTTTTAAATCTGTTGAAATATGTCCCTTTGGAGTCGCTGAATGGTATTAAATACCGCAGACATGTCAGCATGACATTCCGAGAGATCGTCCGTAGCACAAGGGAACAAATCACTGTACAGGGAAAATGTCTACAATGTCGGGTTACGTACGTGAGTGTGGAGCAAATATTGTACCTGCTCGTTGCCATCTTTGGCGTTCCTGGTGAGTCAGCAGAGCAATTCCCGTTCGGTATTTCTTTGTGCTACCCGCTGTGAATCTGTTCATGAACATTTTACACGCTGCCAACTTTCTGACCGTTGTACAAATATATATATCAGTGATATCAATCCTGTCAGTTCGACTTTCTGAATGTTCATATTTAATAACAGAGCAAAACTGAATCTCTGTCTCTCCTC
>NW_026781823.1:57500-174000 GCF_030144855.1 Hypanus sabinus
ATCGTATGGTCGGTGAGCTTTCATCAACCCTGGAATTGAGTTCGAGAACGTGGATGTACAGTTAAGGTTAAATACGAACTTAGGTAGACCCCATTTCTTTTCATTTCACGCAGGAAGAATGTGAATCAATTAGAGTGCAAAGGAGATTCGTAAGGATATTGCCTGGATGGAAGCGTATTCCTTATGAAATATGTTGAGTGAACACGACCTGTTCTCCTTGGACCGACGGTTGATGAGAGAGATCTATTCGATGATGTAAGGTATTCATCGTGTGGATGGCCAGAGGCTTTGTCCGTGGTGTGAAATGGCTAACACTAGGGGGCGTACTTCTAAGGTGTTTGGCAGTAGGTCCGGGGGCGGGGTGTGGGAGGAAGTCAGGGTTAAGTTTATTCACACAGAGTTTGGTGGGTCCGTGCAATAGACTGCGGGCACAGTGATGGAGGCGGAATAATTAGGGACTTTTAAGGATCTTTTCGACAGGTAAGTATATAGATAAAAATGACGGGTATGCGGTAGGGAATTTTAGGTAGATTCCAGAACAGGTTACATGGATGGTACAACATTGTGGGCCGAAGGGTCTTTGATATTCCGTAGATTTCTATGTGATATATTCTATGTTGGACACCCTTTTCATTATCCCACGATTGCATCGTTACAGTGGGGCCTGTGGCGACGGAGAGAAGAATTGGTGTTGCATCGCCTCCGGCTCGAGTACTCCGGTCCCCGCAACGAAAGCCGTGAATTCTTACTCCGGCTTTTAAGTGAATCAAGTCCTTCCAGAGGCGGCCGACCAGAGATGTTCACAGTTTTCCAGACGTGGTCTCAACAACATAGAACGATACAGCAGGAAATCAGGCCCTGCTGCTCAATGTGCTTTTCTGAACCTAAGGACATGCTCATTGTATGCCTTGTCAAATCAATCCTTTCAACCTGAGCTAGGTCTGCATAACTCCATTCTCCACTCATTCATCTTCTATCTAATAACCTCTATCACATCTGCATCCTCCACCGCCACTTGCATTCATTCACTGTGCCCACCACGATGAGTATACAAATCAAAACTTGTAACAATCTCTTCTCCCTCCTGCCTTCTGGGTAAAGGCTCCGAAGCATTCGGGCTCTCACGACTAGACTATGTAACAGTTTCTTCCCCCAAGCTATCAGACTCCTCAATGCCCAGAGCCTGGACTGACACCTTACTGCCCTATTGTCCTGTTTATTATTTATTGTAATGCCTGCACTGTTTTTTGTTCACTTTATGCAGTCCTGGGTAGGTGTGTAGTCTAGTGTAGCTTTCTCTGCGTTTTTTTTTACGTAGTTCAGTCTAGTTTTTGTGCTGTGTCTTGTAACACCATGGTCCTGAAAAACGCTGTCTCGTTTTTACTGTATACTGTACCATCAGTTATTGTCGAAATGACAATAAAAGTGACTTGACTTGACTTGACTTGAACGCACATCTTCTCTGAACATTCTGAGTCAGGTTTAATATCACTATCTGACTAAAGTGTGTCTTTACAGCAGCAGTGTCGGGAAAATATACAGAACATCCACGAAATTACACACTGCAGAAACAGTGCAAGAAGGAAATATTGAGTTACTGTTCTTCCTTTCTAATGAACTATATGCCCTCTGGCCTTTTAAACGCCCTCCTCAGAGAAAGAAATGCCGATTGTCCACACTGCTTGTGCCCACGTTATCAAGGATGAACTGCACTGATGGGCAGAAGGGTGCAGAGTTGCCCATGTCTCCAGCTTGGGAGAATCACAAACCGTTACTGTTACCACGCTGCTCATGAGAGAGAATGAGAGAGACACACAGATAAGAGGAAAATAAATTGAATCATCTGCTGCTGATAAGAGGGAGAAGAGAAGCCATTGATTTACTGTTATGTCTTTTGGAGAGGGCTGTCTACTTGGTCCTATTCTGTTCATTAAAATTCCTCAGTGGACAGCCGGAGTGGGCTGGTTTGATGGACGAAGCCTTTCAAAACTGATTGATACCTGAGACCCCGTGAGTGGGAACAAAAGTGAGGTCTGGGGAGACACCCCTCAGACACACCAGGAGACACACTAGTGAGCACTGATTGAGTGTTGGAACCCACAAAAAAAGTGAGGGGCATCGGAGACCGAACGAAGAATCGGTCAATTTTAACAAACAGTGTTTATAGCGAGGCTGGTGGGGGCTTGGTTGTGTGTCCACCCTTGCCTAGGTGACGAGTACACCATTGAAGAACGGTCTAGCTAAAGGACAGAGGGGTCATACCTGAATGGTCGCAACAACATATCGACGGATCCAGAAAATAAAAGAAGGTTTGAATGACCGTAGCTCAACCTTTTGATCGCTCTCTCTCTCTCTCTCTCTCTCTCTCTCTCTCTCTCTCTCTCTCTCTCTCTCTCTCTCTCGATCTGTCCCTCCAACGGTTACAACAAAAGAACCAACAACTACCTCAGGCTTCATGAACTGAAATGAAATTTATACTTTCCCATGATAATGAATTATCCCCTAGACAACGATAGAGCTTGATTATTATTATACCCACACTTTTAGGTATAGTATTGCTAACGTGGATTATCTGTATATTTGCATTGTTGATATTGATTTGTATATTTGACTAATAAACACTGTTTTGAAAATCGTAACAGACTCCAACGGATATTTCTATCTTTGCTGGTAAGACTCCCGGTGGTCGATAATCAGGAGTTCATACCTCTCTTATTCCTCAGTTCACCTCGAAAAACTCGCCTCAGCCTAAACTACATATACATTAGAACAACCAAAACAGTGGTAAACTGGAAGGGTGAGATAACAGACTTGCCCCTCCTGCTAAAAAATCTTACAAATGGCTAAACCATCATGTTTCCAGTCGTTGCCCCCTACCCTGAGCTCATCTGCCTTTCGTTCAATACTTCCTACATTGAATCGGAGGCAGCTCAGAACATGAGTCTCAACGGGCTCAGCCTTGTTGCTTCCTGACTTTGTCTGAGGTCTTAACAACATCTTCCAACAATGATTCCACTATCTGTACAATCATTCTGGTTATCATACCCCTGCAACTCGATCTTAAACAACACAACGACACTTTTTTAATGGCAAACATTCGCGCTGGGATATTAGGTTCACTCCGGTTCAGGTGTAAACTGACAGGTTGCCAGATGGCGGAGGAAATGAAGGAGCTTCACAACGAGGGGCGGTGTGGTGCGGCCTCCGGGCAGGGCTCTGTGCTGTCTCCCAGCGTTCGCTTGGCAAGCTCGGTTGTTGTAGTTTGTAGATTTCGGTGGTTTTTAATGCGCCTAGAACCTGAAACTGTTTATATATGTAAATGCACGCTTGTGCGGCCGAGTACATAAAGCGTTAAAGTATTTCATATATGCTTCTAATCTTTCTATTTTATACATATTATATGTGCTGTGTGCCTCGTGTGACAGTTGGTATTTTGTTTAGTAGCTTGGCCCTGGCGGTAATGTGTGCTGAAATTGCAATTAAGCTTAAAATGAATTGAATTGAAATGAAATGAAACCGTCTCAACTATAGACGGCGCACCTTCCGAGGAAGAGATCCCAGTGATACACATATCTGAACACCTCTTTCCAATACTGACATTTTAGCCACATTTTAGGCTGAATGTACTTTCTAATTTTGGGCACACCTGCACATACACAAGTTTGTGGATCTGGCTCCCTTACGACAACGCCAGCATTCCATCGAGGAATCTCGTTCTCGTCCACAGTAGTTTTTATTTCGACTCCCCCAACAAAGACAACCCTATCAATACAGCTCACCATATCTCAGTCTATTCATTTCTAAGACACAGAACCACAGTCAGTGCCAGACACCTGACCGGTGAGACTTTCCCCGGCTTGGTAATTTGCACCTATCTCCTCCCATCCAGAAGTATCCAGAGTGGTCTACCTGTTATTGAGCGGGTTGTCCACAATGGGTCTCTGCACTGACTCTGGCTTTTAACAACTTTTACCTTCCTGGCTCTCACGCAGTTTCCTGTATCCTACACATCAGGTGCAAATACATCTCTGTATGTCTTCCCTATCACCCCCTCGGCTTTCCGAATGATCCCGAGTTCATCCAGTTTCAGATCCAACTCTGCAACACAGTGTGTTAGAAGGTGCATCTGGATAGCCTTCCTCCAAGTGAAGTTGTCAGGAGCTCTTGAGGACTCCCTGCCTTCCCACATCTCGCAAAGGAGTATTCAACTGTCCGGCCAGACATTGCTACTGGTCTGACCTTGCGAATATAAAGAAAGAAACAATAATTAATCAGTAAACAAATCCACCAACAGTTCTGTGTCTTCTCTCACCCAAGCTTCCTCCTTGAAGAGTCAAAGATAGAAACCTTCTTATTTCCGCTCAAAACCAATTTCCCGCTGCTCTATCCCTCTATTCTGGCTCACCACTCACACAAACACACACACACACACACACACACACACACACACACACACACACACACACACACACACACACACACACACACACACACACACACACACACACACACACACACACACACACAGTGAAAATCTCTCCACACCATCCCATTCAACACGTCTAGGTTCAGACACAGACTGGATCTCCATCCACACCGTCTCATCATACACTTCCGGGGTCTGACACAGTGAAGCTCACTCCACACTCACTCCCGGGGACAGGCACAGAGTGAAACTCCCTCCACACAGTCGCATCACACTCTCCTGAATTTAGACACTGGGTGACGCTTTCTCCGGACCGTCCTAGCGCACAAATTGAAGCTCTCTGCCCCGGGTCCCTTCAGAAACTACGATGTTCCGAAGCTTCCCTCTCACCAATCCCCAAAACTCTGCCGATCCTGGTCTTGAATTGTGTGCCGGCTCGTAGAATGTGTATGCGTTTCTGTTCCGGAAGTGTGCAGGGAACAGGATGGAATTGGAAGAAGGGTTGGTTTTGTCGGGAGCACGGATATGGTGGTGAGATAGCGGTCACTGGGATGAATTGTTATCGATCCAAACGATCGGCCTGTTCACACAGCTCATTGCAGAGGCTCAGAAGCGAAAGATCGATATCCGGAGGAAGGGGGCTGGATGGAGAAACAACAGAGGTTACTTCTCCCCCTTACTCCCCAATTATCCATATAAACTGAGAGAGAGGGAAACGGGTCGAGCAGGAAGAGGATTAATAGAATCGTGGTGGACATGCAGGGGATGGAGCGCGTCAGGGAGACGGGGAGAGGATTTGTGGAAGGAGGAGATAACGGAGGCGGCACGCAGTATAGGGGATGGAGAGGTGATTTAGACAGGGTTTGTAGAAGTAGATGGCGGTGGGGTAAACGGGGAGGGCTGTAGGGGAAGTCGTGGATGACGGTGACGAGGATGGTCGGCTGGGAAGGAGGGTCGACGAGGAACAGGAGACGGAAAACTCAATGCACCAGGAAGACTTTCTTCCCCTCCGCCAGAATAGTATTGAACGCATCAGCACCACCTGCACATTTTTGCGGCATTTATTAGCTTTTTGCATTTCACATTAATTTTACATATTTGCGCGCTGCTGATCCTTCGAAATAACAAATCTCAGCTGGTCTAAGTCACAGATAATAAAGCAGACCGTGAATCCGGTAGAAAAGTTGCGATACAGGTGGACAGGACATTTGTCACGCTGGCCTTCATCAGTCAGGACACTGAGTCCGGGAGTCGGAGGTCACGTTGCAGTTGCAGATGACGTCGGTTTGGCCGCACTTGGAGTATGGAGTTCAGTTCTGCTTGCCTTGCTCCAAGAAAAATCTCAACGAACTGGAAAGATTGCAGAGGGAGATTTCCAAGGATAGTGCCGGGACAGGGGGGACTCAGTAATGGAGCGAGGATGGGAATTCTGAGACTTCTTTCAGTGACCTCATAGAGGTGTATAAAACTACAAGCGGCACGGCTAAGGCGAATGCATGCACTCTATTTCCCCAGGGCGCGGGTACGAGAACATTGACGAATATGATTAAGGTGAGAGTAGCTGAAGACAGAAGCGGGAGAGCGAGTGGTGTAGAGTCAAGGGAACAAGAGGAATGCGGAGAGTCTGTAGAGGAGGAATAGAGAATCGAGGGAGAGACCGGGATAGAAGGGGGAAGAGTTGGGAGGAAGGGAGGCGAGAGTCGTGGTGGGGGGGGGGTAGAAAAATGCAAATGAAATGGAGGAGCCGAGAGTGGAGAGGGATGAGAGAGATAGTTTATCGGGACGAGGGTAAAGAGAGGGTGAGATGGTAAGATTGCGATAGAGGGAAAGAGGAAAACAGGGTAAGGGTAAGGGGCAGAGCGGATGGGTTAATGTGAGTCAGAGAAGGAAGTGGGTTAGAAAGAGCGCGTTATCATTTGATTCAAGTCGGACCCACTGCCTGTTGACAGAGAATCTGGATCTGGTCAGAAATCCCTGGGCATAAATGTGCAGACTTCTCACAGATGAAGCGCTGACGAAACTCAGTGCAAATCTCAAACTCGCCGAACCATTCACATGTACCGCATTCGAAGCCTCCAGCTTTCATCTGGTACACGACATTCGTGGCCATTTTCCTATCAGGGAAAGAATTTCAATGCACCTCCAGCTGGCAGCTGTGTGTCAATCCCCTACATCACAGACGCCCTCCCTCACCATTGGCCTGTGGCAACCCAAAATCTCCCACATCCCCCCTTACAGTAACCGGAATACTCAAACTGACCCTCTCTCTCTCTCTCTGCAGCCCTGCGTCAGACCCCAAAGTAATCCCTTCCCTCACTATCTCCCCACAGATCGGTTTCAGAGACCAGAATAATAACAGTACCCAACATTCTCCTCACAGCTCCGTGTCAGTCCCCAAAATATTCCTATAGCGCCAGTGTCCCCCAAAGCCCAATGTCAGTCCTCAAAATGTTCCCACGTCATTAATGTCTCCCCACAGAACTGTGTTATCTGTCTAAGTACTCACACTCACCACTTCCACCCCACCGATCAGTGTCAGTCCAAGGTACACCCACTGGCTGACTCTCTCCCCACAGCACCCAAAGTCCCCGAAATAATCCCACTGCTCAACCCTCTTCTTAGAGACCTGTGTCAATCATCAACACATCTCCCACTTCCCATGCACTCCACGGACGTGTCTCTGTGCCCAGAGTACTCCCACTGAACCATTCTCTCCCCACAGATCTGTGTCTGAACCCAAAGTACACCCCTCCCTCATCTCTCCCCACGGACATGTGACAGACCCCAACATACTGCCACTCCTTCACACTCTCAAACAACGTTGGTCAGTTCCCAACAGAGCACCATAGTCCCCAAACGTTCCCGCAGCCTGTGCCAGACCGCAAACTAAACCTACCGCCCACTCCACTCTCGCAACCTGTATCAATCTCACGACTCATTTTATTCTCAGGAACATGCAAGACCGAAAATCTCACCCATCTTTGCATTTTCCAATCCAGAATGCACTGCCTTGGTCCTGGACAAATTTGTTTACAAAATTCTGTGAAATTAGAGTACTATCATGAATGATTGAATTTCAGGTGTGTCACGTTATGTCTGACCCAGGGAGAGTGTGAAGGGGTAGCGCAGAAGGAGTTATCTCTGCATCTCACTCCAGGAGAATGAGATGGCAAGATGCATAAAGCCTTAATCAGTGTCTGACCCTGGGAACATGTGATAGGACGGTGTGGAGGAAGATTCACCCTGTGTCTGACCCCGGGAGTGTGTGATGGGACTGTATGGAGGGAGATTCATTCTGTGTCTGACCACGAGAGTGTGTGATGGGACGGTGTGGAGTGAGATTCACTCTGAGTCTGACCCCGGGAGTGTATGACGGGACGGTGTGGAGAGAGCTTCACTCTGTGTCTGACCCTGGGACTGTGTGGTAGGACGATGTGGAGGGAGATTCACATATACACACACACACAAACACACACACACACACACACACACACACACACACACACACACACACATATATATATATATATATACCTTCCGTCGATCAGAATCATACCTCTTCCTCTGTTGAATTTATTTCAAGAAGAATTGATTTTGAGTTACAACAATGCTGCTTCGCCTCACCGTAGAGAATTGCAAACGGGGATAGAAAATAAAGCCGGTCTTCATTTCTGATCCAGTCCTTGGAACAAGCATGGTCTGGAATTCAGAAATAAGCAACAGTGATTCTCCCTCCGTCCGTCCCGGAGTCAGGCATTGAATCGGTATCCCTCCTCACTTACCCATCACACACTCACCGGTTCAGAGACAGAGTGAAGCTTCTCCACCCCGTCCCATCACACACTCCCGGGGTCAGACACAGAGTGAATCTGTCTCCGCGTGGACCCATCACACTCTCCCGGGGTCAGACACAGAGTGAATCTCCCTCCACACCGTCCCATCAAACACTCCCGGGGTCAGACACAGAGTGAAGCTTCTCCACACCGTCCCATCACACACTCCCGGGGTCACACACAGAGTGAAGCTTCTCCACACCGTCCCATCACACACTCCCGGGGTCAGACACAGAGTGAATCTGTCTCCGCGTGGACCCATCACACGCTCCCGGGGTCAGACACAGAGTGAATCTCCCGCCGCACCGTCCCATCACACACTCCCGGGGTCAGACACAGAGTGAATCTCCCGCCGCACCATCCCATCACACACTCCCGGGGTCAGACACAGAGTGAATCTCCCGCCGCACCATCCCATCACACACTCCCGGGGTCAGACACAGAGTGAATCTCCCTCCACACCGTCCCATCACACACTCCCGGGGTCAGAAACAGAGTGAATCTCCCACCGCACCATCCCATCACACACTCCCGGGGTCAGACACAGAGTGAATCTCCCTCCACACCGTCCCATCACACACTCCCGGGGTCAGACACAGAGTGAATCTCCCGCCGCACCATCCCATCACACACTCCCGGGGTCAGACACAGAGTGAATCTCCCTCCACACCGTCCCATCACACACTCCCGGGGTCAGACACAGAGTGAATCTGTCTCCGCGTGGACCCATCACACTCTCCCAGGGTCAGGTACAGAATGAAGTTTCCTCCACACCGTCACATCACACACTCCCGGAGTCAGACACAGAGTGAATTTCCCTCCACGCAACCCCATCATACGTTCCCGCGATCAGGTACAGAATGAAGTTTCCTCCACACCGTCACATCACACACTCCTGAGTTCAGACACAGAGTGAATCTCCCTCCACCTCGTCCCATCACAGACACCCGGGGTCAGACACAGGGTGAATCTTCCTCCACGCAGCCCCATCATACGCTCCCGCGATCAGGTTCAGAATGAAGTTTCCTCCACACCGTCCAATCTCACAATCCAGGGGTCAGAAACAAAGTGATCCTCTATCCACACGGTCCCATCACGCACTCCTGTGGTCAAACACAGAGTGAATCTTCCTCCTCCCTGTCCCATCGCACACTCCCGGTGTCAGACACTGAGAAATGTTCATTGTACAGCATCCGAAAACACGATCCTGGTGTCAGAGAGGGAGTGAATCTCCCACTGCACCGTCAGACCTCACAGTGCCGTGGTTAGACAGAGATTGAGGCTACCTCCCCACCGTCCCGGCACACACTGCCGAGGTGAGGTACAGAGTGAAGCTTTCTCCAAACTGCCCCATCGCACATTCTCTGGGTCAGACACAGAGTGAACTTCCTTCCACACTGTCCCATAGCTCTGGGGTCAACCTCGGTCTGAAGCTTTCACTCCACCGCACTATCACACCCTCCTTTGGTCAATCATGGAGTGAAGCTCCCTGCACACTCTCCCATCACACAGTACTGCGGACAAACACAGAGTGAACCACCCTCTACACTACCTCTATACACCCACCCGTGATCAGATAGGAAATGAGACAGTCTCTGCACCATCCCGCCGCATAGTCCCGTGGTCAGTCAGAGTATAATGCGCCTTCTAGCCAGTGACGTCACACAGTACAGGGGTCGGAGAACGAGGGAAGCTCCCTCCGAACCGTCCAATCAAACAACGCTGGTTTCAGATATGGGGCGGCATACCGTCCAGGCACGCGTCACCGTTACTGGTGTAAGACACAATCATGACCACGGCACATCCCATCCCAAAAGCACTCACCCCCCACCGCCCAGCCAGACCTTCCCATCACACGCACGCACTGTCAAACACAGAGTCCCATCACAAACACACGGGGTGAGGGGGTGAGACACAGACTTAAACTCCCTGCACACCGTCCGATCACACACTCACAATCAGACGGAGAATGAATCTCTCTCTCCATGGCCCCATCACACACTCCACCGGTCAGACAGAAGGAGAAGCTGCCACCAAATGGTCCCATCGCACACACCCTAGTCTAACACAGCGTGAATCTTCTTCCTCCCATCTTATCACACAATTCTTGGCGTGTCAGAGAGTGAAGCTCCCTCTGAACCGTTCAATCACACCCCACAGTGTTCACACACAAGGCGAAGTTCCGTCCACATTCTCCAATGGCGCACTCCACAACATCGAATCACACAATCCATTGTCACACAGAATAAACGTCTCTCAATAACGTCCCATCACACACTCCCGATATCAGACACAGACTGAAGCTGTCTCTCCACGAACCCATCACACACTCCGGGATTCAGATTGAAACTCTCTTTCCAAGGTGCCATGACACACTTCAGGGGTCAGACATGTGGTGAATCTCTCTGTGCACTGTCCCATCACACAATCCCGCTGTCAGACACAGAGTGAAGCTGGATCCACACAGTAGTGAAGATGCAACTTGTTCCACGCAGCCCCATCACACATCACTGGGTCAAACACAGAGTGACGCATCGTCTCTCCATGCCTGCCCTGTGATGAGGAGAGGGTGAAAGAGGGGGGTGATGCCTCACCTCTTCTGCTGGTCAACAATTCACAGATTTGAGCCTTGGTTTCGTTGACAGATCTGTACTTCGTTTCCATCTCAGTGAACTGCTGACGGAGATCGCTGTGCATTCGTTTAAAAGACGGACGAATCTGTGATACTGAGAGAGATGGTGAAGGATGTTTAGCGTTTACAGAGAAACGGGAGTCAGCGTCACGCTACCGAACGGGTCACAGAGAGTGTTGAGTCAGTGTCACGGTGAAGCGTGTCACAGTGAAGGATGTGCCGGTGTCACAGTGAGAGGCGTCATCGGAAACATGAGGGGCGTGTCTGTGTATCTCTGAGGGGTTATCAATGCCCTGGTGAAGGTTTTGTTGTTGTTACAATATGGTCTGTGTCGGTATCGTGGTGATGATCAATTCACAGTCTCAGCGCGGAGCATGCTCGTGTTGCTGTGATGGAGGTGTCTCTCGACATCACGGAGAGGGAAATGTCAAAGTGAGGAGTCTGTTCCTGTCACGGTGGGTGGAGTATCTGTGTAACGTGTGGATGCTGCTCTCATTGAGAATGGTGTCTGTGTCACCGTGGGAGGCATGTCATGGCCACGGTGTGTGTTCGGTTGCCACGCTGAAGTGTGTGTCGGTATGATGGATAAAACTTTGTCGGCGCCGTTGTGAATTTAGATGTCGGTATCACAGTAAGGGTTTTGTCTGTGTCAGGGTTAGGTGTGGGTATTTGCTTCGGGGTGAGGGGTGTTACAGTGACGTGTAAGTCTTTGTCACGGTGCGGAGCTGGACGGGTCACGTTGAGGAGCCTGTAGGTGTCAGTGGTGTCTCAGTGTCACAGTGACGGGCGTGTCGGTGTTACTGTGAGGTGTGTTTCGGAGTCTCCTTGTGACAGGTTCTCTGGGGTCATACGGGTGGGAAATCTCACATATCTTACATTCAAAGTTTGAGTTTAACTCTTGGACTGGTATTCGACATTGGCGTTGGTTCCTGTTGATCTCCTGATTTTCTGCCCAAAGGAGTTTGTAGTTTCGTTCAGGAGAGATCTGAGATGGTGAAGGATGTTTGGCGTTTATAGTGCGTCAGTGTCACGGTGAGGGTGTAACAGTGAGGTGTGTGCTGTTGGCACAGTGAGGGGCGTCGGCGCCACAGTGCGATACGTGTCTGGGACATGCTGAGGGGTATATTATGTTACCAGCGAGGTTTTTGTTGGTGACACGATGGGAGCTGCGTCAGTATCGCGGTGATAGTTGATTCCGTGTCACACCGAGTCGGTGTTTCAGTGAGAGACGTCTAGCTGTCATTGTGATAGGTGTTTCTGGTTCAATGTGAGAAATGCACCGGGTCATATCGCGGTGTTTCTCTATGACACGGTGAGAGATATGTCGGAGTCACAGTGTGAGGTGTGACGGTGTTGCAAAGAGAGACTCGTCGGTGTCATAATGTCCGGTGTATTGGTGTGACAGTGGACAAAATGCCGATGTCACTGTGAGGGGCGTGTCTGTCTCACGAGGAAGGTCCTGTTGTTGTCACGGTGGATGTGTCGGTGTCACGGTAAGTGTAGTGTTATTGACACGGTGCGGACTGAGTGGGTGACGCTCTGAGGGCTTGTCGGTGTCACGGTGAGGAAGGTGTCATTGTGACGGTGAGTGTTACGTCGGTGTTTCGGTGAAGTGGCAGTTACTGTCATAATAAGAGATAAGTCGGCTTAAAAGTGATGGACATGTCTGTGTCACAGTTAGGGATGTTTCTACGTCACAGTGCGGGACGTGTCAATGTTACAGTGACTCGGTATTACATTGGTATTACGTTGAGGGATATGTTGGTATCATGTTGAGGGATGTGTTGGTGGGGGTTGTGTCGGTGTGACGGTGAGGGGTGAGTCGTGGTCATGCTGAGAGACCCGTCAGTACCACAGTGAGGGGTGTGTTGATATCACCGTAAAGGGTTTTTCTGGGAAATGATGGGAATGTGTCGCTGTTACAGTGGCCATTTTTATTCTCTGCGGTTTTGTCGTTCCGACCGGTGTGAAACTCACCATGAATCCTCCAGCAGATACCCGTGATAATGAGGGTCGCTGTTAAAACGAAGATTATCCATCTGCTTGAGTCTGATCTGTCACTCCTTGTGGATCGATCACTGCCCATTCCGTCTGCTGAAAAATCATTCCTTGTTTTTGCCAATCCATCGTCATAGTCCCTGATCCCTGCTGTTCCCACCCTCTGCGTTCAAATCACTCTGTTTCCTCATGCCGAGCAGTGACCAGAAATCACAGAACGGAGCAGACCCTTCGGCCCGAAACTCGGCTATAACAATTATACCTTCTATCTAAGCCAGTTTTACGACTTAGTTGCTCATCTCCATCCAATCCCTGCACATACACGTGCCTACCAAAGAGCCAATTTAACGCCTATGTTGATTTGCCTCCACCACCAACCCGGAAAGCACATTCCACTCATCGCACTCTCTGGGCAAACAAAACATTGCCGTTCACCTCTCCTGAAAAGATACTCCCTCTCCACTTCCACCGCGCTATTAGTCATTTCTCTCCGGGGATGGATGAGAAAGGTACCGGTTGCCTGGTCTATCTCTGTCTTGTTATCCGTCTGCTTGTTATATTATGCATCTGATAGTTATCTTCCTGTCTTGTACGTTACCTCTGTGCTTTGCGCCCTGCGTGACCGTAGGTTTTCTGTTTGGCATTCGGTGACATTTTCCCTCCCGAGTAATGTCACCCCACCTCCTTTAATTCCTTCCGTATGTAGACGGCTGAAACTAGGGATCCCAGAAATATTGGTCTGTCCGACTTGTTCCTCCTGCAAGGACTCAATAATGTCTACAATATCATCAAAATGTGTTAATTCATACCCTGAGCTCACCCGCCTTTAAAAAAAAACTTACAGCATTGAAATATACACAGCTCAGAACACCAGTATCATCTTTGACAAAGTTCCGCACGGAAGGTTAGTGAGGAAGTTTCAATCGTTAGGTATTAATTTTGAAGTCGAAAAATGGATTCAACAGTGACTGGATGGGAGGTGCCAGAGAGTAGTGGTGGATAACTGTTTGTCAGGTTGGAGGCCAGTGACTAGTGGTGTGCCTCAGGGATCTATACTGAGTCCAATGTTGTTTGTCATATACATTGATGATCTGTATGATGGGGTGGTAAATTAGATTAGTAAATCCGAAGATGATACGAAGAATGGTGGCGTTGTAGATAATGAAGTAGTTTTTCAAAGCTTGCAGAGAGATTTAGGCCAGATAGAAGAGTGGGCTGAAAGATGGCAGATGGAGTTTAATGCTGATAAGTATGAGCTGCTACATTTTGGTAGGAATAATCAAAATAGGACATACATGGTAAATGGTAAGGCATTGAAGAATGCAGTAGAACAGAGTGATCGAGGGAGAATAGTACATTGTTCCCTGAAGGTGGAATCTCATGTGGATAGGGTGGTGATGAAAGCTTTTGTTATGCTTCCCTTGATAAATTCGAGTATTGTGTTTAGGAAACAGGAGGAAATCTACAGATGCTGCAAACTCAGGCAACAGACACAAAAGGCTGGTGGAACACAGCCGGCCTGGCAGAATCAATAGGAAGAAGCACTGTCGTCTTTTCGGGCCGAGACCCCTTGTCCGGACTAACTGAAAGAAAAGATAGTAAGAGATTTCAAAGTCGGAGGGGAGAGGGACGCGAAAACATAGGAGAAGTCCGGAAGGGGTTGCGTGAAGCAAGGAGTTGGAAAGGTGATTGGCTAAAAAAAGATACAGAACTGGGGAAGGGAAAGGAACAAGGCGCTGAAGTCCTAGGGAGAATGAAAAGGAGAGCGGAGCACCAGAGGGAGATGGAGAACAGGCAGTGATGGGCAGAGAGAGAACTAAAAGGGGAAGGGAGAAAATAAATAAATCAGGGATGGGGTAAGAGAGGAGGAGGGGCATTAAAGGAAGTTAGAGAAGTTTGAACAAGTTAGGTCTTTATTCTTTAGAACGTAGAAGGTTGAGGGGGGACTTAATGGAGGTATTTCAAATTATGAGGGGGAAGATGGAGTTGACGTGGATTGGCTTTTTTCATTGAGATGACGGGCGATTCAAACAAGACAACACGAGTTGAGGGAGAGGGGGCAAAATTTCAGAGGTAACACAAAGGGGAATGTCTTTACTCAGAGAGTGCTGGCTGTGTGTAACGAGCTTCCAGTATAAGTGTTAGAGGCAGGCTCGATATTGTTATTAAAGTTAAACTTGGATAGGTATACGGACAGGAAAGGAATGAAGGGTTATGGGATGATCGCACTAGGTGAGAGTAAGCGTTAAGCACGGTCTACAAAGGCCGAGATGGCCTGTTTCTGTGCTGTAATTTTTAGATAGTTATATATAATACAAAACATTGCATTTCTTCCTTCCTGATGACATTGCCCAGGAATTTTAGTTTCCTCTCATTTAATGTTCTCACTAAAGATCTTGCTATATGGGGACGTTGGAGTATTGTCTCATTAGTACCCCATCTCTATGTGATATTTTCAGCATTCTTCTAAGAAACCACCTTCCTGTTGCTTCTAAGTTTCTTTTGAGTTCTGGTCTTACAGTCCATGTTTCGGAAGCACACAGCAAGATTGACCAGAAGCAGTATTTCAGTAGCCTAAGCCTTGTTGTCATAGAAATCTGTCCGTAGGTAAAATGGGTTTCATTTTTTGGAAGTTGGTTTTGGCAATGACAATTCTTATTTTTATTTCTACTCTACATCCAGCATCTTGTGACGTAAAGCTGCCAAGGTAATTAAAGCTCCAGAAAACATGTTGTCCAAATCCACACATTCCAGATCCTTTCTGTACCCAAGAAATATGGCCTTGCTCCATTTCCGAATCTCGACCCAACGACTGCCCTATACTTTTCTATAATCACCTGGAGACAAATGACTTTATGATCACTCGATACAAAGTCTGCTCCTGCACAAAGCGCTGACACCTGCCGTCTCATTCCGCAGTAGATTATAAAGTAGTGTTTTCTCTCACTGGGACTGATCAAGGAATCATCCCTGAATATTTTTGTTAAACTCTATCCCACTGGTCCTTTAGCAGTAGGCGACTCAGTCAATACGTGGAAAGCCGAAATCACCTGCTATAACAATTTTATATATACTGCAACAGTCTGCGATCTTTCTGCAGGTTTCTTCCTCCTAATCCAGCAGACTGTTTGCTGGTCTATAATGTAGCCCCATAACATGACCACGCATTTCTTATTCCTCATTTCCACCGATAAAGTCTCACTTAGACGAGCTGCCTTGTATTTTCTGCCTGCGCTCTGCGGTGAGATTTTCTCAGTCCTGTAATGTCACCAATCTTTCTGAAATTCTTCCGCTTTCTCACGCCTAAAAATAGGGAACCCCGAAATATCGTGCTGTCCTGCTTGTTCCTCCTACAACCAATTCTCAATAATGGTCACAATATCATAATCGAATGTGTTCATCCATGCCCTCAGCTGGGACGGGTAGTTATCCTGTCCTTTAATTTAACAGATAAATCCCTGACTTCACTTTGCAAAACCACCTTCCCATGTCGCTGGTACCGATATGGACCAGGACATACTATTGTTCACTCACCCAGTTCAGAAACATATAGAAGGAATGGTGTTGGGAGAATAGAGGAAGGAAGGGGAGGAGATTGGAGGCTATAGAAAGGGTGTTCAGACTGCAGCCGTTGGAGCAGAACGTGTGAGTTGCCATTTTGTGGCACCCATCTCTATTTCGAGTCAGCTTGAACGCCGAAATCCACTGACCCGTGACTAGGAGTCACAGACAGAGCGAGAATCCCTCCATACAATCCCATCACACGCACCTGGAAACATGCACTGAGTAACGCTCCCTCAGCCACGATCCATCACACACAGTCCGGGGCCAGGCACAGAGTGAAGTTCCGTCCACACCTCGCGATCACACACTTCCAGGGTCACACAACCAGCGAAGCTGCCGAAATATTAAACCATTACTCTCCCGGAGTCAGACATCTGAGGTACCTCCCGCACCATCGCAGCACACTCTACTAGAATCAGAAAATGTACCAAACCCTCTCCCTTCTCCGGTCACCCCACTCACCAGTACCCAGCATTTCGGTTTCCCAGTAGTACGAATTGTGTGTGTCTCTCGGAGATTGTTTGTGTGTGAGAGTGGACTGTGTGCTGCCGAAAGAGGAAGGAAGGGGAAGAGAGAGGAGGCCAGGGAAAGGGTGGTGAGATTGCAGTTCCTGATGCAAGTGATGTGGAACCACACGACCGGACTGTGTCTGCAGAGCTGTGGTGAAGCTCAGATCCTGGTGATAGATACCCAATGGAACGGGGGAGTAGAAATACCAGACGTCATCGCTCCCCCATACTCTCCACTATTGCCTGTGACACAGAGTGGAAGGAGAGTGGAGGGACGGCGTAGATGGGGAGCGTTTCGCGGGTGGAGTGTATCACGGAGACCTGGGTATGTATGGGATTATGGAGAAGCCGAAGTGCGCAGGATAGGTTGTGGGTCAGGGAGACGCGATAGTTTGAGTGCGAGGGATGGGTGACGGAAACGGGAGTGGTGTACTGGAGACGGAGTGACAGTGACGGGGAATAGTGGAGGAGAGAGAGAGTTTGACGGATTCGGGAAGGGGCTTTGGAGAGGGAGGATGTTATGCATGCGGGGAGGAATGTTTTCGAGTGTTTTCGAGTTACAGAGCAGGTTCAGTTACTCCCACTGTGTCCTCGCTATCACACCCTCGCCTTTCCGAATGACCCTGAGTTCATCCAGTTCATTTTCCCACTGCTTAACGCGGCGTGTTAGAAGCTGCAGCTGGATGCGTTTAAGACCGTATGGCAAAGGAGCAGAGGTCGGCCATTAGGCCCATCGACTCATTTTATTTTCATGAGTTGATCCATTGTCCCATTTAGTTCCATTCCGCCGCCTTCTCACCATAAACGTTGATGTCCTTACTACACAGATACCTATCAATCTCTGAATTAAATACACCCAAGGACTTGGCCTCCACTGCCGCCTGTGGCAACAAATTCCACAGACCCACCACCTTCTGGCTAAAAAAAAAATCTTTGCATCTCTGTTCTGAATGGGCGCCATTCAATTCTCAAGTCATGCCCGCTCGTACTAGACTCGCCCACCGTGAGAAACCACTTTTTCACATCCACTCTCTCCATGTCTTTCATCTTTCAAATTGTTTCTATGAGGTTCCCCCCCCCTCCGGATTCTTCCAAACTCCAGTGAGCACACTCCAAGAGTGGTCAGACGTTTTCCATATGTTAACCCTCCCTTTCCGGGAATCATTCTAGTGCATCTCCTCTGAACCCTCTCCAACGTCAGTACATCCTTTCTTAAATAAGGGTCCCAATGCTGCTCACAGCCTCAACGTCACATCCCTGCACCTATATTGTTCTAGAAATGAATGCCAACATTGCATTCGCCTTCTTCACCACCGACTCAACCTCTTCTCTTTCTCAAATTTCACAGTGAACTCAGTCATGTTATGATGACTGCCTACGAACTGTGTGTGTCTCTCGGAGATGGTGTATGTGTGTGTGTGTGTGTGTGTGTGTGTGTGTGTGTGTGTGAGAGAGAGAGAGAGAGAGCGGATTGTGTGTGTGTGTGTGTGTGTGTGTGTGTGTGTGTGTGTGTGTGTGTGTATGTGGGTGTGAGCAGATTGTGTGCTGCCAGAATTGGAAGGAAGGGGAGAAGAGAGGAGGCCAGGGCAAGGGTGTAGAGATTGCAATCACTGATGCATCTTGTGTGGAACTACTCGAACGGCATGTGCATACGGAGCCGTAGAGATGATCAGATCATGTTTATGGATATCCAGTGGAATGAGGGAGGTGTAACTCTCCCTCATACACGCAACAATTGCCTGTGTCACAGAACGGGAGGAAAGACGACGACGTAGATGAGGAGCGTTTAGCGAGTGGAGTGTATCACGGAGACGGGGAGGGGCGTATGGCAACGTATGGGAGGATGAAGAAGGCGATGTGTGCAGGAGAGGGCATGGGTCACGGAGACGAAGCTGCCTATAGGCGAGGGATGAGTGCCGGAGACGGGAGTGGTGCACCAGAGACTGAGTGACGTAGGCTCAACTTTTTGCTTCCTGACTTTGTCAGAGGTCTTAACAACATCTGTCATAACAACCACTCAACTATCTGCAATGGCATTCTTATTTTCATAAAGTTTTAGAGAGTTCTTACAACATTCGTTCATACCAGCACTACCCTCTTTTAATGGTAAACCTCACCGATGGGGTAATAGTTCCAATCCAGTTGAGGTGTAAAAATGAGGGAGTTGTTCATGGGATACGACATGAAGCAGCTGAGCAAGGTGATGGCGGTGGCCGCTGCCTCAAAGCAGGAGCCTCTGCTGCCCCCCAGTGTTCACGTGGCAGAAAACAATCTCTGTGGTGAACAATTGTAGATTACCGCAGCATTCAAAGTGCCCAGTGGCCTCAAGTTGCATAACTCTGTGTGTGTGTGTGTGTGTGTGTGTGTGTGTGTGTGTGTGTCTGTGTAAATAATGCGTGAAGGTGTTTTATTGATATCCTCCATATGCTTGCTACGTTTTTATTGTATACATTTCATGTGTGTGTTTTGCCGTGTTGGACTGTTGGTAATGCAATTAACAGCCAGATCCTGGCTTTTTTCATGGGCATTCCCGTGTGATGGAATTACAATTAAACTTAAATCGAATTTAATTGAAATGAAATGAAACCGTCTGGTCTGAGGAGTTCTCACCTTCCGTGGAAGAGAATCCAGGGATACACATACCTGAAGTTCTCATTCCAACCATAATGCTAAACTGAAATTTCTTTCTAAATTTGACCACAAATGAACGTACATAAATTTGCAGAACCTACTCCCCCTTTTTTTTCCTATATATTGGCGTCTGAAGCGTAGACAACATAGAAACATAGAAAATCTACGGCACAACAGAGATCCTTTGACCCACAAATTTTGCCGAACATGTCCTTGCCTTAGAACTACCTAGGCTTTATCATTAGACCTCTATTTTTCTAAGCTCTACTTAGTCATCCACGAGTCTCTCAAAAGACCCTATCATTTCCGCCTCCACCGCCGCCGCCGGCAGCCATTCCACGCCGTCACAACTCTCTGTGCAAATAAACTTACCCTGAAATCACCTCTGTTCCTACTTCCAAGCACCATAAAACAGTACCCTTTTGTGCTAGCCATCACAGCCCTGGGGAAAAAGTGTCCGACTATTGTTACGTACCCCGTACCTGGGTGTCTTACCAGCAAATATAGAAGTATCCGTTAAAGTCTGGTGGTACTATTTTCAGCAGTGTTTATTAGTAAAATATACAAGTCAATATCAAGGCAAATATACAGATAATACACGTTAGCAATACTAAACCTAAAATAACAATCAATGATAAACAAGCTCTATCGTTGTCTAGGGGATAATGAATTATCATGAGAAAGTATAAAGTTCAGTTCAATTCATGTAGGCTCAGGTAGTTGCTGGTCGATGTGTTGTAATTGTTGGAGAGAGAGAGAGAGAGAGAGAGAGAGAGAGAGGACGATCAAACAGTGACAGCTATTGTCTTGCAAACCTTCCTTTACGATCTTGATTCGTCGATGTGTTGTTGCGGCCATTCAAGTATGACCCCTCTGTTCTTTAGCTAGACCGTTCTTCCGTGGTGGACTCGTCACTCCGGCAAAGGTGGACACACACACAAGCCCCCACCGGCCTTGCTATAACCGCTGTGAGTGAAATTGATCGATCCGTTCGGTCCCCGATGCCCCACACTTTCTCGTGGGTTTCTGATGCTCACTAGTGTGTCTCCTGCTGCGTCTGAGGGGGTGACACCCCAGACCTCACTTTTATCCCCACTCACGGGGTCTCAGGTGTCAATCAGTTTTGAATGGCTTAGCCCATCAAACCAGCCCACTCCGGCTGCCCACTGAGGAATTTTAATGAACAGAATAGTACCAAGTAAACAGCCCTCTCCGCAGCCATACGTCTTTCGGGAGTCATAACATGGTGGATAAACATAACTCTCTCTCAGGCTGTTATCGGTAACAGAGGTTCTGGCATGTTTTCTTTTGTCTCTCCTACTCTCTCGTTAGCAGCGTGGTAACAGCAACAGTTTGTGATTCTCCCAGGGGAGGGGGGCATTGACAACCTTGCACCCTTCTGCCCACCAGAGTTATTCATCCTTCGTAACACTATCCACTGATAAATGCCTCTCATTATCGTATACACGTCGACCTATTCATCTCTCTTCCTCGGTCGCTGCAAGGAGAAAAGGTCGATTTCACTAAACCTCATAAGGCATTCTCCCCAATCCTAGCTATATCCTTGTACTTTGGGGACCACATACCATTGAAAAATCTCGTTCTCATCCACAGTATCTCTTTTCTGTTCCACTAACAAGGAACACTCTATCGATACAGCTCGCCACATCTCAACCCATTACCTGCTGAGCCACAGAACCACAGTCAGTGCCAGAGACCTGACCGTTGAGACTTTCCCCAGCTTCAGCATTTGCCCCTCTGTCCTCCCATCCAGAAGTATCCAAAGGGTCTACCTGCTATTGAGCGGGTTGGTCACAAGGGGTCTCTGCACGTCTCTGGATCTGCACTGTCTGTCACCCAGGTTCCTGTATCCTGCACGTTCGGTCTAAGTACATCTCTATATATCTCTATCACCCCTATGCACACAGCGAGGAAGTTTCCTTGTTGCAGTACCGGGTCTATCAGTGTGTGGCTGTCACAATGAGGGGCGTGTTCGTATTACGACGAGGGTTGTGTCTGTGATACAAAAGCATTGTACGGGGTTTTTCAGTGTCCCTTTGAAGATGGTGTCTCTGTGCGTCTTTTTCATGCCGTATGCCTTCTGTGAATTGGTCGTTCCCTCTTGTTATCGATAAATCGTCAAGTTCCTTTTCACAAACTAACTCCCTGCACTTTCCACCGCATGAGGTCAGATCACTCTGCTCTTTCTACAGAGCAGAGAAGGTAAATCACACAACAAAACAGACCCTTTAGTTCAAGAATTGTGATATCTCAATTCTGAATTTGTTCTCCCGAGATCTGTCTCCTTCCATTCCTTGCACACCCACGTACCTATAGAAGAGCCAGTTAAAAGTCTGTATGGATTTACCTCCACCACCAGAGCTGCCAGAACTTTCCAATTACCCGCCAATCTCTGTGACGACAAAAACTTGCCAAATTCATCTCCTTTGAACCTACCCGCTCTTACCTCAATGCAGGTCTTCTAATATTAGACATTTCCATCCTACGGGTAAAAGATACAAGCTCTGTGGTCTACTTGCGTCCCGTATTGTTATAAACCTCAAAACTAAACTTAACTCGAGGTTGCATCTATCCTTTTCCATACTTATCCTGTGTCTAATGGCATTACCAACACTAGATGCAAATTGTTCCCTGACACACACTTCTGACGCCTGGCGTGTCCTAATCGCTAAGATGAGATCAAGTATTGCACTCTCTCATTGGGACTAACTATCTGCTGATTAAGGTTCCTTCCTTAACTGATTAAGAAAACTATCCCAGTGGTCCTTTCACAGTCAGTACCAAGAATCTTAAACTCACCCGATGCCACAACCTGATGTCTCTTACAACAGACTCCGAACTCTCCACAGATTTGTTCCTCTAAATCCCCCGACTGTACGGTGGTCGATAATGTTGCCCCATGAACGAGTTCATACCCTTCTCATTCCTCAGTTCCACCTGTGAAGCCTCACCATAGCTTAAATTATATAAACATTAGTACGACAAAAACAGCGGTAAACTGGAAGGCTGAGCTAACAGACTTGCCCCTCCTGCAAACAAATCTTACTAATGGCTAAACTATCATGCTTTCAATCGTTGGCTCCGACCCTGAGCTCATCTGCTCTTCGTATAATACTTATTGCTTTGAAATGGACGTAGCTCAGAACATGAGATCCAGCAGGTTCAACATTTTGCTCGCTGACTTTATCTGAGGTCTTAACAACATCTGTCCCAACAATGACTCAACTTTCTGGTAAATCAGTCGGGTTATCATCCCCCTGCAACTCTAGCTTAAACAACACATCGACCCCTTTCTTAATGGCAAACCTTCCCGCTGGGATATTAGTTCCACTCCGGTTCAGGTGTAAACTGAGAGAGTTGCCAGATGGCGGAGAAAATGAAGGAGCTGCACAACGAGGGGCGGTGTGGCGCGATCTCCAGGCAGGAGTCTGTGCTGTCTCCCAGTGTTCATTCGGCAGAACACAAGAGCAGTTGTTGTAGTTTCTAGATTTCGGTGGCTTTTACACTGCCTAGGACCTCAAGCTGATTATATATACATGTGCTCGTGCGCGCGCGTGCGTGTGTGCGCCTGTACATAAAGCGTGAATATATCTCACTGATACCCTACATATGCTTGCTAACTTGCTATTTTATACATATTACGTGAGCTTGGTGTATCGTGTGACAGTTGGTATTGTGTTTTGAAGCTTGGCCCTGGCGGTCATATGTGATGGAATTGCAAATAAACTTGAAATGAATTGAATTGAAATGAAATAAACCGCTCGGTTTGCAGAGGTCGCAGCTTCCGAGCAGGAGCGCCCAGTGATACAGATATCTCAAGACTTCGTTCCAAATCCTAACATTTCAGTCACAGTTTAAACTGAATGTTCTTTCAAAGTTTGCAGAACCGGCTCCATTTTCCTGCCTATATACTGGTTAGTATATCGACCGCATACCATTGAGAAATCTCGTTCTCGTCCTCAGTACCTCTTTTCTGCTCACCTAACAAAGACTACCCTCAGGATAAAGCTCGCCAAATTTCACTCCTTTCCTTTCTGAGCCACAGAGCCATAGTCTCTGTCAGAGACCTGACCGGTGAGACTTTCCCCTGCTTGGTAATTTGCACCCCTCTCCTCCCATCCAGAAGCATCCAAACTGGTCTACCTGTTATTGAGCGGATTGGCCGCAAGGGGTGTCTGCACTGGCTCTGGTCTAAAGTGGTCTAACGCATCTCTTCCGCACATCTACCCTCACCCCATCCGCCCACCACCCCACTCGGGATGAAGTTTTGTCCATACAAACGATCGGCCTGTTCACACAGAATAGAGCAAAGGCTCAGAACCGAGAGATCAATATCCGTTTGAAGGGAGCTGGTTGGTGTAACACTAGACGTCACCTCTCCCCCTTCCTCGCCATACTTCTATATAAACAGTGAGAGGGAGACGTGTAAAGGAGGAAGACGGTTAATGGAAGCGGGGTGGACCTTCAGGGGATCAAGCAGATCAGGGAGACGTGGAGAGGTGTTGGAGAAGGAGGAGATGACGAAGACGGCACGCAGCGCAGTGAACGGAGGGTTGCTAGAGTCAAGAAGTGTGGAAGAAGAATGCGGTGGCGGAAACGGAGAGGGCTGCAGAGGAAGTCGTGGCGGACGGTGACAAGGATCGTCGTCTGGGAAGGAGGGTTGACGAGAAACAGGAGGCCGAAATCTCAATGATCCAGAAACACCTTCTTCCCTTCCGCTGGCATTTTCTTGAACGTATGAGCACCACCTCCACATTTTTTGCGGCATTTATTAGCTTGTTGCATTTGTCGGTAATTTTTACATATTAGCGCCCCACTGATCCTTCAAAAGAACAAATCTCAGGTGGTCTACGTCACAGATAATAAAACAGACCGTGAATCCGGTAGAGAAGATGCGATACTGGTGGACAGGATATTTGACACGCTGCCCTTCATCAGTCAGGACACTGAGTACGGGAGTCGGAGGTCACGTTGCAGTTGCAAATGAGTCGGTCGGGCCGCACATGGAGTATGGAGTTTAGTTCTGCTTGCCTTGCTCTGTGAAAAATCTCAACGAACTGGAAATATTACAGAGGGAGAATTCCGAAGTTTCTGCCAGGATTTTAGGAGCTGAGTTATGGTGCAGTCGGAAATTTTCAGGCTTTATTTTGTGACCATGTAGAGCTGTACAAAACTACAAGGGGCACGGATAAGGCGAATACATGCACTCTTATTGCACAGGACTGGGGTATCGAGAACATTGACGCGCATGATTGAGGTGAGAGTAGCTGAAGACAGAAGCGGGAGAGCGAGTTGAGTTCGATAAAAGGGAAAGAGAGGGATTGGGAGAGTGTGTAGAGGTGGAATAGAGAATCGAGAGAGAGACAGGGATAGAAGAGGAAGAGTTCGGGGAAAGGGAGGCGAGATGCGGGAGGGAGAAAATGCGGATGAAATGGAAGAGGCGCGAGTGGAGAGGGATGAGAGAGAGTGTTTAGAGGAACGAAGGTGAAGAGTGGGCGAGATGGTGGGTAAGATTGCGATAGAGGGAAAGATAATAAGGCAAGGGTGAGGGGCAGAGCTGATGATGTAATGTGAGTCGGTGAGATAAAGACGGTTTTGCCACTTGTTTAAGTCGACCCTATTGACTGTTGACAGAGATCCTGGATCTTTTCAGAAAGATCTGAGCACAGAAGCGCCGACTTCTCGCAGATGAAGCAACGCTTATCCTCACTGCAATGTTCAAAGTGAGGGTACCATCCACATTCAATGCATTCGAAGACTCCAGCCTTCATTTGGAACACGATATTCGAGGCCACTCTCCTATCAAGAAGGGGTAAGCAATATCAGCGTACCTTCAGCAGGCAGCCGTGTGTTAGTCCCCAAAATCACTGACGCCCACTCTCGCCAACGACCTGCGGCACCCCAAAATTTCCCACAATCCCACTTTCCCAGCACAGCCCTGTGTCAGTATCCAGAATTTTCACAATGGTCCACTTTCTCCCTGCAGCCCTTTGTCAGTCCCCAAAATATTCCCACAGCGTCAGTCTCTCCCAAGGCCCCATGTCAGTCCTCAAAATGCTGCCACATCTTCAATGTCTCCCCACAGGCCTGTGTTTTCTGCCTAAGTACTCAGACTCACCACTCCCACCACACAGATCAGTGTCAGTCCAAACTACACTGCCTGACTCTCTCCCCACAGCCCCGTGCCGGAACCCAAAATAATCCCACTGCTCAACCCTCTTCTTAGAGACCTGTGTCAATCACAATATTAACACACTTCCATCCCAGCACAGAGCTCTTGTCTTGTGCACTTGCCTTACATGTGGTAAATGCTCCAGAAAGTACAAAGACACACTTCTCCAACTTCCCCTATAAAGTCTCAAAACTCTGGTATCACACAGAATGCTGGTGGAACGCAACAGGCGAGGCAGCATCTATAGGGAGAAGGGCTGTCGAAGTTTCGGGCCGAGACCCTTCGTCAGGACTAACTGAACGGAAAGATAGTAAGAGATTTGAAAGTGGGGGGGGAATGCAAAATGTCAGGAGAAGACCGGAGGGGGTGGGGTGAAGCTGAGAGCCAGAGAGGTGATTGGTAAAAGGGTTACAGAGCTCGAGAAGGGAAAGGATCATGGGACGGGATGCCGAGTGAGAAAGAAAAGGGGAGGGGAGCACTAGAGGGAGATGGAGAACAGGCAGGGTGATGCGCAGAGAGAGAAAGAAAAAAATAAAGGGAAAAAGGGGAAAAAAACTAAATATGTCAGGGATGGGGTAAGAAGGTGCATTAACGGAAGTTAGAGAAGTCAATGTTCATGCCATCAGGTTGGAGGCTAACCAGCTGGTATATAAGGTGTTATTCCTCCAACCTGAGTGTGGGGTGAAGAGTCTCGGCCCGAAACGTCGACAGTGCTTCTCCTAATAGATGCTGCCTGGCCTGCTGTGTTCCACCGGCATTTTCTGTGTGTTGTTTTAATATTCAGTAACCCAGGTTACAGGGTCCAAGACCAGGTTCCAGATGGACAGGGTGGTGAAGAGGGGTTTGGAACACTGTCCTTCAGTCAGGGCACCGAATCTAGAAGCTGGGAAGAAATGGTGCAGATGTACACCACGTTGGTTTCGCCGTATTTTGCAAATAGTGTTTAGTTCAGGTCGCCCTGCTGTATGACAGACACCAATCAGCTGGAAAGAGTGCAGAGGAGATTTACTGGGATGTGACTGGATCTCAAAGGACTGAATTGTGAAAGGTGTTTTGCACAATTTTCCCTGGAATGTCAGAGAATGAGTGCTGGTATTGCAGAGGTGTATTGCAGTGTGGGTCGAATAAAACAGTCTTTCTGCCAGTGTTGGGGAATCAGGAACCGGAAGGCATTGGTGTAAGAGGAGATCTAATAGGAACCTGAAGGGCAACATTTCCAAGCACAGGCTGGACAGCAAATGGAATGAGCTACTGGGGGAGTGGTTGAATGAGGTACATCGAAGCAGTACTCGGACAGGCTAATGGGAAGGAAAGGTTTTGAAGGATATGGGTCAGAAGGTGGGAAATGGGACAAGGACGGAGGATAACATTGTTCATAATATCGTTGTGAGGCGGTTACAGACCAGAAGCTCAGATGGGAATTTTGGTCAGTGTGGACCATTTGAGCTGAAGACTTGTTTCTGTGCTGTGTGAATCTGACTGTAAACCCTCTTGGTTTAGTTCAATGACATTAAACTTTTCTAAATGACTTGTCATTTCTTCACAGATTATAGACTCCAGTACAGTTACCTACTTTGTTTTCCTTTCTCTTCCACCCTTCAGCAATGGTTTTCAGCTCCACTGGGACCTTTCTGTAACAGTGATTTTTGACAGATTCCAATGTCTCTACTTTCTCTCCAGCCTTCCTGTGAAACCGTCTGGTGCAGGTCGTTGGGAACTGGATATTTTTGCTTTTAGTCCCATTAGTTTATCACCCCTGATGGTGATTGCTACACATTATGGCACAGCATTGAAATGTCACCGTTAGATATCTGTAGGATGTTTGCTGTGTCCCCACTGAAAACACTAATGGAAATTATTGAGTTAACTAATCTGTTTTTCCTTGATATTTTTATCTTTTGTCTCATCATGAGTTACTGGAAAAATCCCGACTGTTTTGTCCACCCTGTCGTTGCCTCTTTGTTTGTTCTCTGAGTTAATATTTACCTTGAACTCTTTTAACCACAGACTGTTGTTTGCTCCCTGTGATTCCTCTGTCTGATCGGGATAAATGTCGGCTCTAACGAACCTTCTCCTTAAACATCTGCCACTGCTCATATTCAGGATCCTTCACCGCAAGAACTCTCTGTAATACCACCTCTTTACACAGATTACAACTGAAATGGCATGTTCCTGGGTAAATAAACTACTGTATGAAACTGTCTCTGACCATTCCACAAATTCCTCTTCCACTGAACCAGTCTGATTATTTTAATCAATAAACAAACAGAAGCAAACACACAGAGAATGTTGGAGGAACTCAGCAACCAGTCGACAGCTCGGGCTGGGAACCTTCATTCTGATTAAAGAGAAAGAGACAAAAGCCAGAATTAGGTGATGGGGGAGGAGTAGAAGGACAAGTGAGTGCGGGAGGGGTCTGGTTTCTGGAGGAACGATTATGTGAAGAGCTGAGTGACAGGCAGAAAAGGCAAAGAGATGAAGAGAAAGGAATCTAACAGGAGAGACGCAGGACCACGGGATTACACAAAAGAGATGGAGAGCCAGACAGAATTGATGAGGAGGTCATGGCGGTGCGTGAGGGGAAGTGAAGGAGTAAAAAAGCCACCAGAATGGGGCGGGGGGATCCGAAGGAACGCTGAGGTGGAGTGGGCGGAAGAAGCACAGGATATTCATTTCTTGAATTTGAAGAAATCAATGTTCATGCCGTCGAGATTGGAGGCTACACAATCGGAATATGAGTCGTTGCTCATTCAACATATACTTGGCCTCATCGCAGCAGGAGAGGGGGCCATAGTCAGACATGCTGTTGATGGCCCTCCGCTGGTCAGGTTCGACCATGGATATTGTACCTTCGCGGATGAAAGTCAATATGCAAGTCAGGGTAGTACGATACATAAAGCAAGCTGTTGCCCATGCAGGGGTGAATGCTCTCCACGCAGCTGATGAATCCAGAGCAATGGTCGAGACCGATGCAGTCAGGCACCAGAGGTGTCGCAGAATTAGCGGTGTGTCTCGAAGTAGGGATGACCGTCTCTAATGACATTTGATCTATTTCTGTCACAGCCCTAGCTGTATCTACACTAACTTCCCTCAAGGTCCAAGGGAAAATCCTGTCAGGACCCAAAGGCTTTTGCCATTTTATATTCGTTAAAAGCGCCAGTACTTCCTCTTTTTTACTCATCATAGTTTCCACAACTACCATACTTGTTTCCCTTATCTTACACGATACAATTTACTTCTCCTTATTGAATACCGAAGAAAATAAATTGTTCAAAATCGACCCCATCTCTTTTGGCTCCACATATAGCTGTCCACTCTGATTCTCTAAGGGACCAATTTTCTCCCTTACTATCCTTTTGCTATTGATATAACTGTAGAAACCTTTAGGATTTATTTTCACCATACTTGCCAAAGCAACCTCGTATCTTCTTTTAGCGTTTCTATTTTCTTCCTTAAGAAAATTTATTTATATTCTTTATATTCCTCAAACACGTCATTTACACCATGCTGCCTATATTTATTATAGATCTTTCTCTTTTTCGAAATAATCTTCCAATGTCCCTTGAAAACCATGGCTCTCTCAAACATCTCACACTCTCTCATACCCGGACTCCAGCACCATCAATACTGGTTCAAAAGACCATGTAATGGCCCCCCGTCGATCTCGGCTGCCACAGCAACCCAGGGCATATTCAAAATCCGGACTCCAGCACCATCAATGCTGGTTCCAAAGACCATGGAATGGCCCCGCCGTCGATCTCGGCTGCCACAGCAACCCAGGGCATATTCAAAACCCGGACTCCAGCATCATCAATGCCAGTTCCAACGACCATGGACACCTTCAACGCAATTGCGCAGACCCCAACTGCGACTCCAGCCTTGAACACCAGGCCGGGTCTTCACGTGCAGCGGTTGTGACTCCTGTCTGACCTTCCCCAAGCACCACTCTGCATTCTCCTCTCCCTCAATCCCATCGTCAGCTCCTGGACCCTCAGAGGCTCCACCTTCCTCTCACCCTAATCCTCCCCTCTCCACCGACTTCACCAGCCTCTCCCCTGTGATCTTATCTCTCAACCGTGCCGGGAATTTACCATCCCCTCCGACATTCAACTCCCTGAGGCAGAGTGCTCTGTCCTCAGTAAAGACCTCATCTTTGTGCTCCTTCGCCCACACCTCAGCGAGTTCGACGTACGCCATGATGCTGAACTTTTCTTCCGCCGGCTCCGTCTACGAGCCTAATTCTTCGGCAAGGACTCCCACCCCCACCGATGACCCGTCTTCAACCAAACTCCTCTTCATCAACACCCCGCTCTGGTCTTCTGCCTGCTCTGGATCTCTTTATTGCTAGCTGCTGACGGAACATCAACCATCTGGACTTCCACTTGTTCCACTTCCAACCTCACTTCTTCCGAAAGCTCTGCTCTCCGCTCCAACCCCAAACTCAGTATCAAACCCGCTGATAAGGGGGCGCTGTCGTGGCCTTGTGTACTGACTTCTACATGGCCGAGGCACAGCGACAACTCACTGATACCTCCTCTTACTTACACCTCGATCATGACCCTACTAAGGAGCACCAGGCCACTGTCTCCCACACCATCACCAACCTTGTCAGCTCAGGGGAGCTCCCATCCCCTGCCACCAATCTCATAGTTCCCACACCCCGTACTTCCCGTCTCAGCCTCCTGCACAAGATGCACAAACCTGCCTGTCCAGGTAGACCTATTGTCTCAGCTTGCTTCTGCCCGACCGGACTCATTTCTGCGTATCCTGACACTGTTTTATCCAACCTTGTTCAATCCCTTCCCACCTATGTTCGTGACACTTCTCATGTTCTGAATTTTTTCGGTGATTTTTAGTTCTATTGCCCACCACTGCTTTATTTTCGCCATAGATGTGCAGTCCCTATATACCTCCATCCCCCACCAAGAAGGTCTTAAAGCTCTCCGATTATTTTTGGATTCCAGACCAAACCAATTCCCGTCTATCACCACTCACCTCCGTCGAGAGGAATTCGTTCTCACTTTCAATAATTTGTCCTTTGGCTCCTCCCACTTCCTCCATACCAAAGGTGCAGCCAGGGGCACCCGCATGGGTCCCATCTACGTCAGCCTTTCTGTTGGCTTTGTGGAGCAGTCCATGTTCCAAGCCTATACGAGTATCTGCCCCCCTCTTTTCCTTCGCTACATCGACGACTGCATTGGTGCTGCTTTCTGCACGCATGCTGAACACGTTGATTTCATTAACTTTCCCTCCAACTTCCATCCTGTTCTCAAATTTACCTGGTCCATTTCCGACACCTCCCTCCCCTTTCTTGATCTACCTGTCTCCATCTCTGGAGACGGCTTATCTACACATATCTTCTATAAGCCGACCGAATCTCACAGATACCTGGACTATTTGTATTCCCACTATGGCTCTTGCAAAAATGTCATCCCCTCTTCGCAATTCCTGCGTCTCCGCCGCATCTGCTCTTGGGATGAGGCTTTTCATTCCAGGACGAAGGAGATGCCTTCCTTTTTCTATATACCGTCTGGGCAGCATCCAACTTGATGGCATGAACATTGACTTCTCTAACTTTCGTTAATGCCCCTCGACTTCTTACCCTAGCCCTGATTTAGTTATTCCCCCCCGCCACTTTTTGTTCTCTCTCTGTCCATCACGCTGTCTGTTCTCCATCTCACTCTGGTGTTCCTCTCCACCTTTCTTTCTCCCTAGGTCTCCCGTCCCATGTTCCTTTCCCTTCTCCAGCCCTGTATCCCTTTTGCCAATCAACTCTCTAGCTTTTTGCTTCAACTCACCCACTCAGGTCTTTTCTTATATTTTTGCATTTCCCCCTCCACCTCCTATTTTCAAATCTCTATCTTTTCTTTCAGTTAGTCCTGACGAATGGACTCGGCCCGAAACATCGACAATGCTTCTTTCTATACATGCTGCCTGGCCTGCTGCGTTCCACCTTCATCTTGTGTGTGTTTCTCGAATTAGCAGCATCTGCAGATTTCCTTGTGTTTACATTGATTTCTTACAATTTTAAAAGTAAGGTTGCTATTAATTGATACCAAATTATTCAAAGGAAAATGTTCATTCTTATGAAAATTTATTTTATGTCCTGAAAACTGGCAAAAACAGGAGAATGAAGGAAGTACGAAAGGTAATGAAGTCTTAACATTAGAAATATAAAGCAAAAGGTCATCGACATAATGCAAAAGTTCTAAAGAGTAGGACATATTTGACACAGCTTTGTGGACCAAGGAGCCTGTATTGTGCTGTTGCAATTCTATGATCTGTATGTTCCTATTCTACCTGTTTCCTCAACACTACATGCCCTTCCACGAATCTTTCTAACATCTGAAACTTGGCAACACAGCCATCTATTCTATCATATGTCATTATATACAGCAAAAAAAAGAAGTGATCCCAACACCGACCACTGCGGAACACCACTGGCCACTGGCAGGTAACCGGAAAAGGAGCATTTTATTCCCAATTGCTGCCTCTTACCAATCAGCCAATGACCTAGCAATGTTAATAACATTCTAGTAATAACGTGGGCTCTTACTTTGGTAATCAGCCATCTGTGTGGTAACTTGACGAAGGCCTTCCTAACGTCCAGATAAACAAAATCCGCTGCATCCCATTTATCTATCCTACTTGTATTCTCCTCAAAGAATTCCAACAGGAAGACGTGAATTATTCAAAGAGTAAATAAATAGACTAAGCTCAGAGATAGTGCTTAGCCGATGACGAATTATTTTGACACAACTAAAGCATCCATTTATCACTGACTGAAGAGTCGTAGAAGATTGAAGATTGTCACTATCCAGACTTTAGGTGATCCTAACCCTCTGTGCAATTCCCAATCTACAATACAAGGTCAGCAATATTCATTTGTTACTGAAAGCTTGGAGCCATAAAAATGTTATAAAATAAACATTTAACATTGAATCGGATAGAAAACCTGATTCATAAAGGTTTGGATACAGGAGGAAGTGGTTTATGATGAATGTTAAATTGTGCCAATGCTTAAAATAAGGGATAGCAAAAAATAAAGGCCTGAAAGAGGACCACAAGCTTTAGGTTTGGAGGCCATTGTGCCTCAATGACCCTGAGTTCTATGTTGTCTGGAGTCAGGGGCTTCCGCTTTGGCTGTCGGTAGTATCAGCCGTACCAAATAGGTCAATAAGTAGAGGCCAGGCTAAGAGAGGTCCACGGGTCTGGGCGTTCAGCCAAGGAATAACAACTCTGACTGGTAAGACCAAACTGCTCCAGAAACAGCAATGAAGAATTATTCTAGATCTGAGTGTAATGCTTCTCCTCAGTCTCCACGTGGGATGTGTACTGGACTGCACTGAAACCCAAGAGGAAGCTACTGACATGGTGAAGAAAGCCCTGACCACGGCCAGAGAAGGAAGACATTTATTTCTGCCCTAACTGTCAGTAGTGTAATTGGCAGAAAATATAAATAAAATAGTTGCACTTGGACTTTTAGCATTTTTCATTCCCAAATTATAACAGCTCAGAAGTGGTAGTCGGATGCAGCAAATAGAAGTACTTTATTACACAGAAGGAAACAACTCCAATGTCATGATGAACATCCTCTTATCATTAGTCGTGTGCTCTGAATCATTCACCAGGAAACGCTGATGGATATTTGCCATACACACACATACTCATTGCAGAAATCAAAATCATATTTCTGGAGGTGTATTTCCTCAGCATCAGCTTGGCTTACAATTGAGACTGGATACAATTGGAAAGGAAGCTGAAATGTTTTCTCTGGAACACCAGAGACTGAGGCGGGATCAGATAAAAGTTTATAAGATTAAAAGAGGCACAGATAGATTAGACAGGGAGTATCTGTTTCCCGTGGTTGAAATGTCAAATACCAAAGGGCAGGCATCTAGAGTGAGAAGGCATGGGTTCAAGGGGCACATGAGAGGTAGGCTTTTGACTCAGAGAGTTGTGGATGACTGGAATGCATTGTTCTTACGAGCTCTTAACAGATCTTTACTTACCAAACGGTTACCTGCTGTGTTCTGGACAGCTATGTGGGAATATGCATCTCAGACTTTCGCACATATTTTCCTGTGAATTGACAAGAAACAAAGAACAGTGAATTCAGCTTGCAGCTCCGTTATCTTAGACTATTGACTTTGTTGCCCATGAAAGAATTCCACAGCATGCTTTCTGGAGTGCTGTTGCACTGAAAAGGGTTCAGGTATGAGGACAGGTGACAGAAAATAGTTGAGAGAATAACACACGCCAATCCTCATGGAGGGATCAGAAATTAAATGAGGGAGCTAAGTTCCTGGGTGTGAAAATATCCGAGGACCTAACCTGGACCCAACATATTTATGCTGTTGTAAAGAAGGTATTTCGGCGGCTATATTTCAATAGAAATTTGAGTAGATTTTGAATGTCAACAAAAACGCTATACTTTCTTGGAAGCTTGACAAAATTTGACATGTTAGCTGAAACATTTACAAATTTCCACAGATGTATGTTAGAGAGTATATTGACTGGTTTTCTCGTGGCCTGATGTGGAAGCATCAATGCCATTGTACGGAAAAGCCTGTCAGTAGTAGTAAATATGGCCCAGTCCGTCATTGGTAAACCAAACCCACTAATCCCTCCTACCTACACCATGTCCAAATCCCTCCATCTTCCTGCATCAGATCACCTCTCAGTCTCTGGAGTTGCAGTGACAACAACTATTTTATTACCCCTCTTGTGATAGTACACACCCTTTAACTGAGGCAGCATCCTGGTAAACATACTCTGCACCCTCTACAGAGCCTCCACATCCTTCCAAGTGTGGGGCCACCAGAACTTTATGCAGTGATCCTGACGTGGCCCAACGAGAGCTTTACCAAGTTGGAACATGAATTTTGAACTCAGTACCTCGACAAGTAAATGAAAGCATTCTGTAAGCTTCTCTGAAGCAACATATCAACCTGTGTAGCTACATTCAACTAGCAATGAATGAGGATGCCATGATCTCTGCTCAGCAACACTCTAAAAGACCTTGTCCATAACAGTGTTCTGTCTCTTTGCATTTGCCCTGCAGAGTTGCAGTTCCTCACATTTCTCTGGGTCAAATTCCATCTGCCATTTCTCAGCCTATATCTGCAACTGATCTATATTTTGTTGTATTTATTGCCACTCCCTTGTGCTATCCACAGCTCCGTCAATCCTGGTATCATCTGCTAATTTACTAACGAATCCATCTACATCTTCATCCAGGACATGTAGAGACATTACAAGCAGCAGAGGTCCCATCATAGATCGCTGTGAAACTCCACTAATCGAAGACCTCCAGCTCCAATGTTTTCTTTCAACCACTCCTCCTGTCCCTGCCAACCACATGCATCTGAATTTTCCGGATTACCATCCAAAAAGACTTTGCCCAGCGCCTGAGTAAAATCAATGTAGATACATGCACTGCCTACCCTTATCAAGCTCTATGTAAATAGCTTCTATTTGGATAAACAAGTTTGCCAAGAATAATCAATTGAAGGTGACCATGAACAAACAGATCCTGACTCAGTGTCGTCAGTTGGGGGTCGTATGTCCTCACTGTCCCTGGGATCAAATCCACATATTTAGACATCAAAGTTAACACTATTGCTGCCAGAAGAAGTGAGAAACAAGATACACTTAAACATCATCCATAACATTTCCAATCTGTTGAACCCATTTCCCTGCAATTTAGTGAAAGACTGTCTATAGCTGTAGTTATGTGACTTGTCAGGACCTCAGTCCGAGCATGATTCAGCTGTACCCTGTCCAATCAAATCATCTCCATTCCTCCCCAAAAGTGGGACCAAAGTATCATGAATATCAGCAATCTTCCTCCAGTCTTTGAGGCACACTTTTAACTCCCTAATCTAATTGATCCTGTAACAAGCGCACACACTTTACATAACAATGCAGAGTATATTAACCTTTTGATTCTGATTCCTATATTTATTTCTTAGCTGCTTAGCAGTCACTTTTCAGTGGTTATCCTATTTGCTGGACTCACCTGGACCAGGACCACTGATCATTTTTTTTCTCCCACCCCAAATTCCTCCGCAGTTCAGATGTGATGCCCCAAATCTATTATTTACTTATTTATTGAGATGCAAGATGGAACAAGGACTTCCATCCCCTCAAGCTGCGCCACCTAGTAAACCAAGGTACAAGCTGTGTAATCACAGGACAATTTGTAATGATCAATTCCCAAGCCTATCGGTCTTTGAACCGTGAAAAGAAACTCGATCAGTCGGGAATATCCCAAGCTTTCCACTCAGTGGATGTAAAGAGACTCCGAGCATGATGGGACTGGAATTGTTCTCCAAACTCCGGAACGTCCCAGTCGCCCCACTCTTTGAGAAATGTGAAAGGCAGAAGATAGGAAACAAGGGGCCAGATAATCAGACATTAGTGGTAGGGACGATGTTGGAGTTGATTGTAAAGGATGTGGTTTAGGGATTCTGGGAGGCACGAATAGCTTGACGGAGGCATGGTTTCCTTGAGAAAACCTTGCCTGACTAATCTGTTGGAATTCTTTGAAGAAAGAAAAAAATAAGATAGACAAATATGTTGATGTTGTGTCGATGTAGATACGTTGATGTTGTGGACATAGATTTTCAGAAGGCTTTTCACAAGCTGCCACACATAAGGCTGTTTAACAAACTATAAACCCATGGTATTATTGAAAAGATACCAGCACGGATTCAAGAAGTGCTGCTTAGCAGGAGGAAAAGAGCGGGGAGAATGGGATCCTTTTCTGATTCATTACCCTGACTATTGGTGTTCCTCATGGCTTTGTGTTGTGACCAATTTTTTTTTTATTATATGAGAATGATTTGAATGATGGGATTGATGGACCTGATGGAATTGATGGCCTTGTTGCAAAGTTTGCAGACGATACAAAGATAAGTGAATCGGCAGGTAGATTTGAAAGAATAGGGAAGATACAGAAGAATTCGACACATTAAGGGAATGGTCAAATAAGTGGCAGATGAATCCAATGTTGAGAGGTTTATGGTTGTAAACTTTGTTAGAAGAAATAAAAGTTTTACTGCTTTCTAAATGGAAATAAAACATAAAAATCTGAAGTGCAAAAGCATTTGGTATTCCTGTGCAGCATTTGAAAACTTAATTTGTTGGTTGATTCTGTGGTCAGGAAGGTAAACGCCGTGTAAAATTTTATTTCAAGAGAATCAGAATATAAAACCGAGGATTGAATGTCTTGTAATATGAAGAGCATTTAGAACATAGAACATGGAAAACTTCCTGCACAATGGTTTACCGAACATTTTTTTGAATTTCGAATTTACCCCGGATTACACATAGCCCTCTATTTTTTCTAAACTCCATGTTCCATCCCAGGAGTCTCTTCAAATACCCTATTGTATCCTCCTGCACCATTCCACAAACTCATCACTCACTGCTTAAAATACTTACCCCTGACATCTCCTCTGTATCTACTTCCAAACACCTTCAAAATGTGCCCTCACACATTAGCCTTTTCAGCCCTGGGATAAGACCTCTGACTATCTGCACAAACAAAGCCCCTGATCATCTTATACACCTCTATTATGTCACCACACATCCTTCGTTGCTCTGAGAAGAAAAGGACAAGATCATTCAATCTATTCTCAATGGGCATGCTCCTCACTACCGGGACCATCCTCGTAAATCTCATCTGCACCCTCTCTGTAGTCTCCACATTCTTCCTTTTGTGCAGCGACCAGAACTGGACACAGTATTCCAAGTGGGGTCTGACAGGGGTACTATATAGCTGCAATATTAACCTCTCGGCTCTTGATCTCAATCCCACAGTTGGTGAAGGCCAATGCACCGTATGTCTCATCAACCACAGTCAACCTGAACAGCAGCTTTGAGTGTCTTATGGACTTGGACCCCAAGATCACTCTGTTCCTCCACACTGCCAAGAATTTTACTATTAATACTATATTCTGACATCATAATTCACCTACCAAAATGAACCACCTCACATTATCTTTGTTGAACTCCATCTGCCAACTCTCAGCCCAGTTTTGCACCATATCAATGTTCTGCTGTGAAATCTGACAGCTTTCCGCACTATCCACAATACGCCCAACCTCTGTGACATCAGCAAATTTACTAAATCCTCTTCCACTTCCTCATGTAGACCATTTATAAAAATCAGAATGAGAAGGGCGTCCAGAACAGGTCCCTGAGGCACACCACTGGTCGCCGAACTCTATGCAGAATATGACCCGTTTAAAATCACACTTTTCCATCTGTGGGCAAGCTAGTTCTGGATGCTCAAAGCAATGTCCCTTGGATCCCATGCCTGCTTAGTTTCTCCATAAGCTTTCCATGGGATATCATATGAATTGCATTACTAAAGTCCATATACACTACGTTTTCCGCTCTACCTTCATCAATATATTTAGTTACATCCTCAAAAAATTCAATCAGACTCGTAAGGCACAACCTTCTTTGACAAAGCCATGCTTTTAATTTATAATCATATTATACCTCTCCATATGTTTATAAATTCGACCTCATGGGATCTCTCCACCAAAGTACTAACCATCAACTGAAGTAAGACTCACTGGTCTTCAATTTCCCGGGCTAACTCTGCTTCCTTTGTTGAATAATGGAACAAGATCTGCAACACTCCAATCCTCCGGAACTACTTCTGTCCCCATTCATGAAGCAAATATCATTGCCATGGGCTCCACCCCTCGCCTTCCACAGTCGCCTGTGTTCCATTCACACGTATCCCCCGGCACTCTTTATTGGTCCTATTCTCTCACATCTTATCCCCTTGCTATTCCTGTCATTGTATAATGCCTTGGGGTTCTCCTTTATCCTGCTCATCAATCCTTCACCTGGCCGCTTCTGGCCTCAATCTTCTAGATCTCAATCATTATCTAGTCTTTCGCACCTTTCATGAGCTTTTGCTCTCCTCTTGATTAGAGTTACAACAGCATTTGTACCCCATGGTTCCTGTCCCGTACCATCCTCTCCCTGTCTCATTAGAACACATCTCTTCAGGAATCCACACAAACATCCACTGAACATTTACCACATTTCTGCCATACATTTCCTGATAACATCTGCTCCCAATTCAAGCTTCCACGTTCCTACCGGATAGCATGATATTTCCCCCTACTCTTATTAAACGTTTTCCTAACTTATCTGTTCCTATCCCTCTGCAATGTTATGTGATTTCTATCTCCAAAATGCTCTACCACTGAGAGACCTGACACCTGACTAGGTTCATTTCCCAATACTCGATCAAGTACAGCCTCTCCTCATGTAGGCTTATCATCATATTTTGGCAAGAAACTTTCCTGAACCCACCTAACAATGCCACTCCATCTGAACCCCTTGCTCGATGGAGATGCTAATTAATATTTGGGAAATTAAAATCGCCCACTAAGTCAACCCTGTTATTATTGCATCTTTGATGTCCCTGTCATCTGAGTCACAGGGGCAGACTCTGTGTCAGAAGTGCCACCATAGTTGCTTCCCCCATAGACTGTCTCCCCCAACAGTACTCTGCATTGTTTTCAAAGCATTTTCATAGCACCAGACATGTTAGACTGCCACCAACATAATAGAACTCTAACCCCATAACCAACATTTCTACTTCATATCCAAGATCCACAAACCCGCCTGTTTCAATGAATTTCTCCCAGAGCCATGAACAGTGAGATCTCTTCCTAAAGGTAAATGCCTTTTCAAAATACACTTGGCCTCTGTTTGTTAACCCTGAGTTTTCCAGAGTTCAACTTATACTCAAAAGTATCAGAAGCAAAGTGGATCTACCTCAGTCTGCACAGGTGAATTTGACTTTCCTCCACTTCTGTAATTTGTGCATTGTTAACCTACACCGACAAATAGACTAGCTCAACAGGTTCAGTAACTCAAGTTCAAGTACAGACAACCAAATAAAGAAATGTTCCTCCAAACCATGGTGCACTCAGAAAACATATACTCACAAAGCACAGCACATAAAACACACCATTATCACAAATAAATGGCTAAAATAAAATTCACAATACATGCAGTGGGCAGCACGGGTGAATTGTAAAGAGTAAACAGTAAACAATAAACAGCTCACATTGCTCGTGATGAGACCTTGGTGGTGCGAGGATATTTATTAGGTTCTCAGCCTGAGGGAAGAAGCTTTTACCCAGTCTGGCAGTCGTAGACCTGATGCTCCAGCATTTCATTCCTAAAGATTGTGGGTGTCAAAGAGATTGGCGGATGTGTGGTACGAGACCTGAACAAATTCAACTTCGTTATTTCACTAATGCTGCCCTCAAACGTTGTTAACATTCATTCTGTCTTTGTTCCTTGAGCGTGTCCTGTCAACCAGCCAGTCCAGAATTCTTGTTGTCATGGAGAATGGCTGGGAACAGAAGCAGTTCTTGCAGTCTCCATTTCTCTAAGTTCATCTTTCTCCCTCTATGATACGTCAGTCTTCCATCAGCTGAATAACAGAACTGAGCAGCAACAAGATAAGCAAGGCCACATGGTCGACAGGCACCAGTAGAACACACAAAGGGTGAAATATACATTGATCAATTTGTATTTTTTACGACTGCACATAAAATATATTGGAATACGATGCACTGTTTCGATGTAAGTGAACAATTGGTGAGGTGTAGAAGAGGATATTTTAGGTCCGAATGTAAATGTCTGGGTCAATACGAGTGGCATTCAGATCTGTCACTGAAAGGGTAGCGATGAGCGTACTGGAAATATAGGTGCAGCAGATAAACACCAGTAACATTTTTAAACCTGATGTGGATGTAAGACAAAGAACACCATGTTTGACAATACGGTTAGATATCTGTTTATTAAGTTTAACTAAATCAACAGGGAGTGAAGAACCAAGAACTGAAAATAGAGAATATCCTTGTGTATCAGTACATTCTAAATTTACCCACTGTGGGCACAATGGTAAATCTAAGTCTAATTTCCAGTATAATAAATTCCGAATATTATTCGCCCAATAGTAAAATCTAAAATTGGGTAAAGCTAAACCACCATCTTTTTTAGATTTCTGTAACTGTCTTTTACTTAATCATATTTCAACGGAAAAATGGGAAAATACAAATGGTTAATACCTCTTCTATATGTGCAAAACATGCTTTAATACAATTTAAGGTTGTACATAGAGCTCATATGTCTAAAGATAAGCTTGCTCGGTTTTATTCTCATGTTAATCCTCAATGTGACAGATGTTATTTAGATGTGGCTTCATTGACCCACATGTTTGGTCATGTCCTACTTTACATAATTATTGGAAGGACATATTTGCTACCATTTCCTCAATTTGGAATATTGATTTACAACCTCATTTTATTACTGCAATTTTTGGTATACTAAATGAAGATGATACTCGATTCTCCCCTTCAATTAGACAAATGATTGCCTTTGTAAAATTAATGGCCAGGAGATCTATATTACAAAATTGGAAAGAAGTAAATCCTCCTACCACATTTCAGTGGTTCTCTAAAACTATTTCTTGTTTAAGTTTAGAGAAAATTAGAAGTACTATTTTTGATTCATCAATTAAATTTGAAGAAACTTGGGGACCGTTTATTCGACACTTACATAAGAATTAATTTGGCTTCTTCCAGACATTTACTCTTATTATTCTTGTTCTGGTATGGAGTTCCGGAGTTTTTTGACACTATCATATACATATAAACTATTATTATTGCCCATGTTAGTTTAGGTTTTATTTTTATTATTTTCTTAAATATACATTTTTTCTTGTATGTTATACTTTTTTTTTCTTTTGACGATTATTTTAATCCTTTACATGTATAATCAATGTAGGTTAGATTGATTATTGTATGATCTTCTTTTTGCTGATAGTTTAATAAGATATTATTATTTTGTTACCAATTTCAGTTTCAAATCTATTGTATTCATAACCTGTTTAATATAATATTATGTTATGTTTTTTTATAAAAACTAATAAAAAGATTGAAGAAGAAAGAAGACAAAGAACACCATGAATGTATCAAGTTCAGAAAGTGACCAGCCTCTGATCTCTGCTGGATAGTGGAACAGGTTTAGTAGTCCCACAGGAAAGACTGAGATTCTAAAATGTTTGAGATTATCACTCATCATTCACTCAAAATCTACATTATGCAAGCTGTCCTCTTACTACAATTGTTCTCTGGAGAGCCTGCTCAGCATGGCCTAAGACAATTCATCTGGGTATGTTTCCATCTTGGCCCACAGACACTTCATAACGCCAGTCCATGGTGTTAATTCAGTATTAAGCCCGAAGGCTGAGTGCTGCTTACTATATATAAAGTCACACTCGATAACGGAGTCAGCTTACAGGGGAGCTGGAAGCACTAGTGACAGTAGATCAGTTTGACAATTGATCCTCTGCACTGGTTTGCCAGCTGACTGCACATCAGCTAGACTCAAAGAGCACAGGGCCAGTTCCAGAGCGAGCAGCTGCTCTGCTGACATCGGCAATCAGTGAGGAGCTTTTTCCACAGACTCAGTGTTAAAGATTCATCGGCTGAAAACACATGTCCAATATTACAAAAAGAAAATAATTTGAACTACTTAATACAATAGATTTGGAGAAATATACTGCACAGAAAACAGGCACTACGGCCAAACACATCCACGCTGAGCAAGTTACCTGAATGAGCTTCTTATTTGCCCTCAATGACCCTCTAAATCTTTCAAATCAATGCACATGTCCAAATGTCTTCTAAATGGTAAAAACATGTCTATTAACTTAGTTTGTACTTAGTAAATCTGAGATGAATTTAGCCAGGGGATTTCCCAGCTTGTGAACTGGGAAGATCTGTGGAATGCCACTCTCTCTTTTTGGACTCTATGGAAAGTCTATGGTGGAGCTGAGTCCGATGCAGGATTTACAGTTGTCCATTTATGGGGATTTCCCTCCACAGATACGTATTAGTCGCAATTAGAGATCAGACTTGACATCTATTGCACAAAGACCAGCTCGTTCAATTCATACAAAGTCTGCAGGGTAACATAGTATTCCTCAGCTGACGAGAAATAAATCTCAATAATTTATTCACGATGCCCGATGACCTACCTTTTTCCCTTCAGGAGCTGGGGTTTGGATTCAAAGATATTAAGTGGTGTAAAGTGCTGACCACTGATTTGCTACGTGGAAGTGGGTGAGATGATTCTGCATTGACAGAAAAGCTGACGTCATCCTGTTACATATTCCGGCAACAATGAATATATGTTCGGCAAGGGGTTCTGTATAACAAATAACACGTTTATTAAACACAGAAAACAAACCCCCCCAAAAGTAACCAAACACTAACGTAACCGGAAACAGCTGCTGTGCGGCAGCTCAAACAGTCCTTAAAGCGATATTGCAAAAACAGTTCTTGAAAGTAGTATTGCCAAAAGTTCGATATGCTCACAGTTCAGCTAAAAGGAGAGACTTTATAAGACTATTTAAATTTTCTTTCACGTCGCTTCACTTCCATACCCGATGTCGAACTTCTCCCACGACGAATTTACAAAATGGAACGGCTTAAAGGCACTGACCTTTCCTTTATCACACTGTCCTCAATCTCCGGCTTTCCCGCAGAGATTAACACGTGAACAGTCCACGAAATCCTTTCGATTAAGGATTAAATAAGGTCGAACCCGTTTCACCGTCGAAATAGATCCTCCTCGATCTTCGATCTTCACTCTCCACTGATTTCGGAACTAGCAGTATTTCAAGAACCTGCTGGCAATGATCTTTTAAACTTTTGGCATTTGATAAAACTTCAACCTTCAGCTAAACTGCGTCATCCCATTAAATCACGCAGTGGCATGAAATCAACTTGACAAATCCAGCCACGAGCTGCCCCTCCTCACAGGGTGGGGTCTTCCTTTTATAACCAGTAAAAAAAAACTGTCACATGATCTCTACTGGCGGGAAAATGACGTCATTTCACCATCACAAGACCATTACCTCAAGTCCAGTACAGCTTCAACCCCTGTCAAGTGACAAGGTTCCACTGTCATGTCACGAGTACGTAACCATCCATTCGTGGAATATACTGTTTTTAACTTTCCATTTGTTTTACAGTACCCAGTGAAAAACATCCACTTCATGTGACAGAAGCCATAACAGATCATAAGTCTGTTGGTTATTCAAACTTTATCTGGAGACCTAATAGAGAAATCCCATCCTTACCCATTCTGGTTTTTCATCACTCTCATCCCTACATCTAGACTCCTGACTCTTATCTGCCTCCTGACAAGCCTTTTGATAGTATCAAGTCTCCAGGAGCTTGTCAGGACGGGGACAGGATTGGACCCGAATGCAGAACGCAGGCACTGAAGTACTAGGGGTAGGACAGGATGGGGATGCCGTGGCATGCAGGGGCTTATGCAGGCGGGGCTGGATCCCCGATTTCGTGATAGGGCAGGAGGATCCCAGAGCTCGTGGCGGGCCGCATGGATCCCGGGCAGGGCCACCTCCCAGGCTAAAAACACGGAGGCATCTGCAAGGAGCGGACACCTGGGCAGGTGCGGGGCACAACCCTTAGTGAGCAATGGGTGGAAAGGGCAGAATCCCCACCGGGCAGCGGCAGTCCAGCCGGGCCTGCCTGAGGGAGGCAAGGAATCAGAAGAAAGCTGCGTCCAGCGTGAGCAGTAGGGCTACCGTGATACACCGGTTTATTGGGAAGGGCAACCAACAGCGTGACAGCGCAGGCAAGGCGACTAAGGCGGAACAGCGGGACCAGCGCACACGAGAGAAGCAGTGGAACAAGTCCAACCGGACAGAACATATGCAGAAGAGGCCGGCAACAGGGCAAAACAGGATTCCGAGCAGGCCGGCAACCAGGGAAAGAGCAGAATTCAGAGCCGGCAGCCCAGGTACAGATCGGGTTAAACCGGCTTCGGAGTAGGACAACCCACACCCAGGCTCAGTCCCCGAGTCCCTTATAAACACCTGCCCCCTATTAGGCTACAGCTGTCCCTCCTTAAGTCAAGACGATCCAATGGCTGCGGGTGACAGGAGGGCTGGCTGGAGGAAGAGAAGAATGCTTAGATTCATGGTACTTTGCTTCCACTATTGCGGAAGGATGGAGATGATTTGATTGGACAGGTTCCAGCTGAAACATGCTAGGTCTGAAGTCCTGACAAATCACATAACTAGGGCTGTGGACAGTATTTCAATAAATAGCAGGGAAGTGGGTTCAACAGATTGGAATTGGAATGTTTTTATTATTGCCATAGGTACCGCAATAGTGAATGTTTTTGCATGTATACCCTTGAGACAAATCAAATCATATCGTTACACAGTGTAATGAGGTAGGATAAGGTAAAACATTAATAATGCAGAAGGTGTAGAATAATGTGCAGAATAATTACAATAGAATTAAGGAAAAGTATGGATGAAATAATAGCATCCATGACATCACTGACGAGCGCTGCCTCAAAAAGGCAGCATCCATCATGAAGGACCACCACCACCCAGGACATGCCTTCTTCCCATTTCTACCATCATGGAGGAGGTACAGGAGCCTGAAGGCACACACTCAATAGTTCAGCGACAGCCTCTTCCCATCTGACATCGGATTTCTTACTTATTTAACTTTTTTATACTATTTTTATAGAAATCTAACTGTGATTTACTGGTTTTATTATAATGTATTACGATGTACTTCTCGAGCATAACACATTTCAAGACATATAGCAGTGATATTAAACCTAATTCTTTTTGTGAATATTAAAGAGGATACAAAGAGTACTTTTACAGATGTATAAACAGTAAAAGAGAGTGTAGAATGGATATTGGACCTCTGGGAAATGACACTGGAGAAGTTGTCAGACACACTGAAACGGCAGAGAACTGTACACGTACTTTGTGTCAGTCTCCAATGTTTTCCGACATGAAGAGATGCCAGAAATTGAAGCCTGGGCGGCATTGAGTATCATCACTTTTAATAAGGAGATATTGCTTGGAGAGTTGTAAATCCTGACGGTGGATGGACAAGACATCACGGATTCGCAAAAAGAGGCTGAAGCGATTGTGAAGGCATTCACAGTGCAAGAATAATTAGTCAGGAATTGCTCCCCGTGACCGGGAAATCACAAATGTCACTCTACTCCTGAGGAACACAGGAAGGAAAAAGATAGGAAATTATTGGTTGCTGACCAAGATTGCAGTGGACGGTGCAATTTGAGAGTCCATGCTACGGATGAGGTATAAGTGCATTTTGGTTCTTACTTCTCCTAACAGTAAGAGTGTTCACTTTGATTGTGTAAATATGTGGATTTCATCTCCAGGCACAGTGAGTATATAAGATCCCCATTTGAATACACTAAGATATGAACTGTTTGTTCATAGTCACAGTGCATTGATTACTCTTCACAAACATGTTTATCCAAATATTTGCGCCATTGCAAAATACTCCATTTGAGGTTGTTCCCCTCCCTGAATCACAATATATAGGGGACAACCACCGAAATCTGATACAGCAGCTCAAAGAAAGCAACTTCGATTTCTTCGTTACAGGTAAATCTGATTTGTCTGAGTCTTTCTGAAATAATTATTGACAAGCATTAAATGGAGATGGCTTCATTGGTAAATTGGCAGATGATGAAACAATTGATGGAGCTGTGGATAGTGTGGAGAACTGGCAATAAATACAGCAAAATGTAGATCAATTGCAGATATAGGCTGGGAAATGGCAAATGGAATTTGACCCAGATAAATGTGACGAATTGCACCTCAGTAAGGCAAACGCAAGACAGAACACTGTTATGGGCAAGGTCCTTTGGTGTTGCTGAGCAGAGAGATCATGGCATCCTAGTTCATTGCTAGTTGTAAGTAGCTACACAAGTTGGTATGTTGTTTAGAAATAGGCGTACAACATGCTTGCATTTATTATTCAAATAATTTAGCTCAATTCTCATGTTCCTACTTTGTAAGACTCTCGTTGGGCCACATCTGGATGACTGCATACAGTACTGGTCGCCCCACACTTGGAAGGATGTGGAGGCGTTGGAGAGGGTGAAGAATATGTTTACCAGGATGCTGCTTCATTTAGAGGGTGTGTGCTATCACAGGAGGCGTAATAAAATGTTGTTTCCACTGGAGCTCCAAAGGCTGAGGGGTAATCTGATAGAGGATTGCAGGAAGATGGAGGGTATGGACATGGTATAGGCAGGAAGGATTAGTGTTTGGGTGTTTTTGATTTGCTTTATAGCTAGTTCATCACAACATTGTGGCCCTAATGGCCTGCTGTTGTGCTGTACTCTTCATTGTTCTATGTTCTCCTTAGTTCTCAAAGCATTTTCATAGCAAACTGACCCATTTGACAGTTACCTTGTAGCTGTTGGTTAAATCCTTTGCGATTTACAATTTGCTATTTCTAAACTCAAGGTAAAGATTCCAATTAGAATTTTAAATCTCTCACAATATCATTAGACATGTTGGCTCCTAAACTACACAAGCAGCAATGACGTTAAATTAGTTTCGACATTCCATGTTCATGAGATGTTCTTCTGCACACCATTGATTTAACATGTGGTAATTTGAGTTAATAGCACCTTTCTGTCACCTTAAACAGTCTGACATATCACAGAAACAAATATTTTCACCCATAGAACTGCCAAAGATCAGATGACTTATCTTTAAACGCTGGAATCTCTTGTACATGAAAGTCGCTGAAGGTTCTGAGATTCTCAAACCACCCTGCCTGGCACATGTGATCAATCCATGGTCAAGGTCACTAAGATCTCATTTCTCTTCTATGCTGATGTTTGGTCTCAACAGCAAATGAATCTCTTGACCATTCCTGCATGCTTTTATGCATTAAGTTACATCGAAAATTTTGGATGATGAGATATCGGCACTAACAAGTGTAGTGGGATGTACGGGTGTCCATAATAAAGTGGCCACTGAATGTATTATGCTCTGATTGGGCTGTCCTGAACCATTTCTCTGTCACTGAGGTATTTTAGAAGTAGAGTTTCTGATAAATTGAAAAAACAGCATCCAATCTCACTCATGCAGCAACGTTACGACAATGTGATTGATAATGACACTGATAGAAAGGACAAGGACTGAACACCAGGGAGAACTTGCCCATCTTTTCCAAGGTACATGGAAATCACTCAAGAGGCTTTAACATCTCTGTCTGGATTGCTTCAGAGCTGCATTGAAATAGCATCCTAGAATTTGAACTGTTCACAAGATTGGACCTTGAACCCATTCTATAGACTCAAGGGAAGAATCACACCACCTGGTCACACTTGACACTGATACGAACTCAGCATAAAAACAACTTTAGGGAAATGGAAAACAATCAGCTCAGCAAAGGCAGCAGTACAGGAACTTGCAGCTCATACGGAATGGAATCTAAATTCAAACTCTCTGTGATTAAAGAAGAGAATAGTAATTTTAATGTTATTCTATCTACAATTGAAGGGTGTTCTAAAGTAGTCTTCAAGGCTACTAGAGTCTGTACTTCTGCAGATAATCTATTACCTTGTGACAGGTATCTGATTGTACAAGACAATATGTGGGAACTGAATTCAGCACAGATATACTATAGCCTATTGTTGAACACACACAACTTAAAACTACAAAAATACAGTATTGCCTTTAAAACTGAACTGATTTACTGTCCCAGCTATCCAACGATAAGTCATTCTTGTCCTATAGAAGGATGTCTGTATTCACTTTACCTGTATTCTCAGTTTTCTGAAATATTCTACCTCTCAATTTGTAGTTTCCAAAAGTCATAGGAGCAGAATTAGGCCATTTAAACCCAAAGGGTTTGCCCCACCATTCCATTTTGGCTGATTTATTATCCCTCTCAACCTCATTTGCTTCCCCTGGTCAGGAACCTTTCACAAACATACTAATGAATAATCTATCAATCTCCACTTTACACATCCCCAATCACTTAGCTTCACAGCTGTCTGTGGCAAGCAATTCCAAAGATTCACCACCTTCTGGCTCGAGAAATCCCTCCTCATCCCTGTTGTAAAGGGACATACTTCTACTCCAAGGCTGTACCGTCTGGTCCCAAACTCCACCACCACAAAATACATCCTCTCTACTTCAACTCTATCTAGGTCTTTCAATATCCATAAGCTTTCAATGTCCTTCTTTTCTCTTTACCAGAGCTATCAAAAGTGAGATACCTTCCTCCAGATAATGGCCTTCCAAAAAACACTTGTCGTCCTGGTGTTTCTCCTGCTGCTTGTTAACACTGAGTTTTCCAAAGCCCAAATGTCCAGTCGTCATGAAACCAGATTAAACAGTAATGCAGAGGGAATTTCTTCACAGGTAGGATTGTCTTACCTCCACTTCTTTAACAGTGTTCATTGTTGAATTTTCTTTACAGATATACAACCAAACGAAACAACATTCCTCTACAACGTGCTCCAACCACAGAACATTGATCGCACAAAGCACATAAAACTAAATATTGTCAAAAATAAGTGAATAAAATATAATTCACAATGCATGCAGTGTGCAGCACATTAAAAAAAAACAACTAACAGTAAAGAGCTCACTGTCTTGTGATGAGAGGTCGGGAGTGGCAGGGCATTCATTGGTTTTGTAACCTAATGAAAGAAGCTATTACCCAGTCTAGCAGTCATAGTTCTCAAGCTCCAGTGCCTCCTTCCCGATGATTATAGGTCAAAGAGATTGGGAGATATGTGCCAGGGATCCTCAATGATGCTTTGGGATTTGACTAAATCAAATGTGTCAGATCATTAATATTCCAAACAACATTTTATTTAAAGTCAAACATCTATTTTTTGATATAATGAACATACTGAAATGCAATAAAAAAACATTAATTTTTCCAAGTCAAATTGAGTTTATTCTTATTATCATAAGTTCAGTGAGGTACGGATTCAGTACCAAGGAAAATTTGCATGCAGCAACATCACAAAGATGAAGGGACAGACAGCACACAGAATATAGATTATGCATTAGGTCTACCTTAAGTCATGCCATAAGCAATAAAGTCGATTTGCCATCATGAGTATATATTTTCAGAAGTTAATTGGCTGGAATAGTAATGAATGGGAGATTGGTTTGACTAGACAAAATAGATGAATGTCACTTGAGGCAGGCATCCCCAACAGGGCTGAAAACATTGTCAATTACAATTTCCCACGAGACGTTACTCACGGACAGTTATAGAAAATCGGGTTGGTCTTGCAATGGAAATGTTCCCATGATAGTTCAGGGTTTATTCATCGAGAAGATACTTTGATTGATGCACCAGTTGGGTGGGAGGTGGACGGGGTAATATTTTGGTAATATTTTCTGAGGAGCTGACTGGTCAAACTAAACAGTGAGAACTGGTGCCGAATACTTTCCTGTGTTCAATGGTGGGTGAGGTTCACCAATGACGGACTGGGCCATATTTAGTACTTATTACAGGCTTTTCCGTACAATGGCATTGATGCTTCCATATCAGGCCAAGATGAAACCAGTCAATAAACTCTCTAACAGACATCTGTAGAAATTTGTTAATGTTTCAGATAATAATTCAAATTTTGTCAAGCTTCCAAGAAAGCATAGCATTTTTGGTGACATTCCAAATCTCCTCAAATTCCTATTGAAATATAGCCGCCGTCTCACCTTCTTTACAGCTGTATCAATATGTTGGGTCCAGGTTAGCTCCTCGGACATACTGGCCCCCAGGAACTTTAAATGGCTCCCTCACTGCATTTCTGATCCCTCCATGAGGATTGGTGTGTGTCATTCACACAACTATAATGTGTCATCTGTCCTCATACCCGAACTCTATATTCTCAAACCCGACCTCCGGAAAACACGGTGAGGAATTCTTCCATGGGCAAGAAAGTCAATGGTCTGAGATAACTGAGCTGCAAGTTGAATTCACAATTCTTTGTTTCTTGTCAATTCACAGGAAAATATGAGCGAAAGTCTGAGAAGCAGATTCCGAACATACAACAGGTGACTTTGGTTTGTTAGAAGTAAAGGTCTGTTAAGATCTATTAAGAACTGTGCATTCCAGTGATCCACCACTCTCTGAATAAAAAAAAACCCTACGCCTCACATGCCCTTTGAACACACGCCTTCTCACTTTAAATGCCTGCCCTTTGATATTTGACATTTCAACCCCGGGAATCAGATACTCCCTGTCTACTCTATCTATGCCTCTTTTAAACTTATAAACCTTCATCGCAATTCCCCTCAGGCTATGGTGCTCCAGAGGAAACAACTCACCGTCCTTTCCAATTGTATCCAGTCTCAATTGTAAGCTAAGCTTTCGCTGAGGAAATACAGCTCCAGAAATATGATTTTTATTTCTGCATGTGTGTGTGTGGCAAATATCCATCGACATTTCCTGGTACATGCTTCAGAGCATCGACTGATGATAAGAGGGTGTTCACCATGACACTGGAGTAAACTCTAGATGTCACATTCTCCTGTGTAGTAAAGGACTTCAATTTGCTGCATCCTACTACAAGTTCTGAGTTATCATAATTCAAAAATGAGCAATGCTAAAAGTTCACGTGCAACGGTTGTATTTATATTTTCTGCCCATTACACTACTGGTGTTTTTGGCAGCAATAAAGGTCTTCCTTCTCTGGCTGTGTTCAGTGCTTCCTTCATCATGTCAGTGTTACGCCTGTGACAATAGACAATAGGTGCAGTAGACCATTCGGCCCTACAAGCCTGCACCGCCATTTTGAAATCATGGCTGATCAATTACTATCAATACCCTGTTCCTGCTTTGTCCCCATATCTCTTGATTCCCTTATTCATGATACCTATCTAGCTCCTTCTTGAAAGCATCCAGAGAATTGGTCTCCACTATCTTCCAAGGCAGTGCATTCCAGACCCCCACAACTCTCTGGGAGAAGAAGCTTTTCCTTAACTCTGTCCTAAATGACCTACCCCTTATTCTCAAACCATGCCCTCTGGTACTGGTCTCTCCCATCATCTGGAACATATTTCCTGCCTCTATCTAGTCCAATCTCTTAATAATCTTACATGCTTCAATCAGTTCCCCTCTCAATCTCCTTAATTCCAGCGTGTACAAGCCCAGTCTCTCTAACCTCTCTGCGTAAGACAGTCCAGACACCCCAGGAATTAACCTCGTGAATCTACGCTGCACTTTCTCTACAGCCAGGATGTCCTTCCTTAACCCTGAAGACCAAAACTGTACACAATACTCCAGGTGAGGTCTCACCAGGGCTCTGTACAAATGCAAGAGGATTTCCTTGCTCTTGTGCTCAATTCCCTTTGCAATAAAGGCCAACATTCCATTAGCCTTCTTCACTGCCTGCTGCACTTGCTCATTCACTTTCAGTGACTGATGAACAAGGACTCCGAGATCTCTTTGTATTTCTCCCTTACCCAACTCTAAACCGTTCAGATAATAATCTACCTTCCTGTTCTTACTCCCAAAGTGGATAACCTCACACTTATTCACATTAAACGCCATCTGCCTAGTATCTGCCCACTCACCCAGCCTATCTAAGTCACCCTGAATTCTCCTAACATCCTCATCACATGTCGTACTGCCATCCAGCTTAGTATCATCAGCAAATTTGCTGATGTTATTTTTTATGTCTTCATCCAAATCATTAACGTAAGTGGTGAACAGCTGTGGTCCCAATACCGTGCCCTGTGGCACCCCACTAGTCACCCCCTGCCATTCCGAGAAACACCCATTCACACCTACACTTTGCTTTCTATCTGCCAACCAGTGTTCTATCCATGTCAATGTCTTCCCCCTGATGCCATGAGCTTTGATTTTACCCACCAATCTTCTACGTGGGACCTTATCAAATGCCTTCTGAAAATCAAGGTACACTACATCCACTGCATCTCCCCCGTCTAACTTCCTGGTTACATCCTCGAAAAACTCCAACAGATTAGTCAAGCATGATTTACCCTTGGTAAATCCATGCTGGCTTGGCCCAATCCTATCACTGCTATCTAGATATGCCACAATTTTATCCTTAATAATGGACTCCAGCATCTTTCCCACCACCGATGTCAGGCCGACAGGTCGATAGTTCTCTGTTTTCTCCCTCTTCCTTTTTGAGAAATGCAAGATCGCTATTAAGGCAGGGTAGGAGACCCAGGAAATGAGTGAGATAAGTTTGGAATGTCCTGGCCCCCAGCGATACAACGCCACGGAAAAGGTCATTGTTTCTTGGAGGCGGAATTGTGTATTGAGTACTCTGCTTCATGGAAGCCCTCAGGCAATGTGGGCAGGTTAGGGGATGGCATCATTCCACCCTGAGTGACATCTGAGACCCTATGAGTGGGGATAAAAGAGGGTCTGGGGAACAGCTCCTTGAGACGCACCAGAAGAAAGGCTAGAACTCCTGTAACAGCGTAATAGTGAAAGCCGGCGGAAAATCCCACGTAGAAATATAGAAATATAAAACCATAAATAATTAAATAATAATAAATTATGCCAAGTGGAAGTAATCAGTGATTCAAAGTCATTTTATTCGTGACAACATTAATTCGTTATCAGCTAAGCACTGTTTCTGAGTTTAGTCTATTCATTTACTATATTAATAATTCACATGTCAAGACAAGACAAGGTAAAGGAGCAGAAGTAGGCCATTCGGCCCCTTGAGTCCGCTCCGCCACTTCACCATGAGCTTAAGTATTCTCCCATCTCCAATTTCCGACTTTTTCCCCATATTCCTTGATACCCTGACTAATTAGATTCTCATCAATCTCCTCCTTAAACACCCTCAATTATTGGGCCTCCACACTGCATGTGGCAAAGAATTCCATAATTTCACGACCATGATGCCTCAAACAGAATTACAGGACAATGAGTTCCAATCAATTTGTAATCAATGCCCACATTACACAATAATCCGTTTTGCTTTGGTATCATACTACAAACTTTCTCAATGTTTCTGTTGACATGTCACTCATTAAGTGAATACCAAATCGTCAGTCCTGTTGAAGTGCTTTGAAGTGCTTTGTAATTTAATTAAAATTGTCATTTGATAACGTATATTGATAACTTTCAACAAAAGTAATCAGTCTATAATATTAGCTAAGCAGAGTCTGCTGTGTCACATATCGGGGAATATTTCTGTTCTCTTGATAAAACTAGATCTATGTAAAGGCAACAAAGGAACACATTATGAACTTTAATTAATTTTGTATAATACAATAGTTGTATCTAGTCTCAATTGTAAGCCAAGCTGACACTGAGGAAATACAGCTCCAGAAATAATATTTTTATTTCTGCAAGGAGTATGGGTGTGTGGCAAATATCAAGCAGCATTTCCTGGTGCATGATTCAGAGCACACGACTGATGATAAGAGGATGTTCACCACGACATTGGAGTAAACTCCAGATGTCTCTTTCTTCTGTGCAGTAAAGGAATTAAATTTTCTGCATCCTACTACAAGTTCTGAGTTATCATAATTCGAAAACGAACAATGCTGAAAGTCAAATGCAACTGTTCTATTTATATTTTCTGCCCATTACACTACCGGTGTTTTTGGCAGCAATAAAGGTCTTCCTCTCTGGTTGTGTCCAGGGCTTCCTTCATCATGTCAGTACTTCCACTTAGCTTTCTCTACTGTCTAGTATGCATTTCATGTGGAGACTCAGGAAAACAGTTACACTCAGATGTAGAATTATTCTTTATTGCGTTTCCAGACCAGTTTTGATTTACCAGTCTGAATTTTTATTGCTAAACTGAAACCCTGAACGGGCAGGACCCATGGACATCTCTTCGCCTGGCCTCTACTTATTTACCTGTTCGGTATGGCTGATACTACCAAGAGCTAAAGCAGAAGGCCCTGACTCCAGACAACATAGAACTCAGGGTCATTGAGGCACATGGTCCTTCAAACCTGATGACATGTCTGTGGTCTTCTTGCAGCCCTTTATTTATTGCCATCCCTTATTTCAAGCATTGGCACAATTTAACATTCATCATAATCCACTTCCTCTTGTTCCAAACCTTTATGTGTCAGGTTTTTTTTTATCCTATTCAATATTAATCATTTGTTGTATTCCAGGTTTTAAGGTACTATGCTTTCAGTAACAAATGAATATTTCTGAACTTGTGTTGTAGATGGCGAGCTGGCCAAAAGGAACGAGCACTCCCAGCAATGATCCATCGGAAGGAATTCAGTCTGCCAGAAACTTCAGTCAGACAGACAGACTGAACGACATACTTTATTGATCCCGAAGGAAATTGGCTCTCGTTACATTCACACTAAGCAGGAATTGTGTAGAAATATAGCAATATTTAACTAGAAATAATTAAATAATTATAAATTATGCCAAGCAGAAATAATCAGTGATTCATAGTCACTTTATTTGTGACAACATTAATTCGTCATGAGCTAAGTACTGTCTCTGTTATAGTCTATTCGTTTACTCTATTAATAATTCATATTACATTTCAAGCAAGGTAAAGGTGCAGAAGGAGGCCATTCGACCCATTGAGTCTGCTCTGCCACTCCACCATGAGCTGAACTATTCTCCCATCTAGATCCAATTTCCGACTTTTTCCCCATATCCCTTGATACACTGACTAATTAGATACCTATCAATCTCCTCCTTAAGCACCTTCAATGATTGGGCCTCCACACTGTATGTGGCAACGAATTCCATAATTCCACCACCATCTGGCTAAAAATATGTACCTTTTGCGATAATTTGATGAGAATGCCAGTAGGATAGATAAAGGGGATGCAGTGTATTTTGTATATCTGGGCGTTAAGAAGTCCTTTGACACAAGTGCCACACAGAAGGCTGCGTATTTAATTAAGAGCCCATGATATTACAAGAATGTTACTAACATGGGTAGTACATTGGCTGATTGGTAGGAGGCAGCGAGTGGGAATAAATGGATCCTGTTCTGGTTGGCTGCCAGTGGCTAGTGGTGATCCGCAGGGTTCCTATGGGGCCACTTATTTTTATGCTGTATATAATGACTTAGATGAAGGAATAGATGGTTTTCCTGCCAGGTTTGCAGATATTAGGAATATTGGTGGAGGGACATGAAATGTTGAGGAAACAGATATGATAGAAACATAGAAACACGGAACTACTGCACAATACAGGCCCTCCAGCCTACAAAGCTGTGCCGAACATGTCCTTACCTTAGAAATTTTGCATTATGCCGATGACCTTTTGCTTTATATTCCTAATGTTGAGACTTTATTAGCTATCGTACATTCTTTTGTCTCCTGTTTTAGTCAGTATTCAGGATAAGAGTGAACTTTTTCTATTGAATCATTTAGTATCAATTAATACTAACCTTCCTTTTAAAATTGTAAGAAATAAACTTACTTATTTGGATGGAACAATTACTAAGAACCATAAATAGTTATTTAAAGAAAATTTGGGCCTGGGACCCCAAGATCCCTCTGATCCTCCTCACTGCCAAGAGTCTAGGCATTAACTCTACATTCTGCCATCATATTTGACCTACCAAAATGAACCAGGCCACACTTATCTGGGTTGAACTTCATCTACCATTTCTCAGCCCAGTTTTGCATCTTATTAATGCCTCATCTCATTAAATTACCTCGTCTCAGTCATTTATAAAAATCACGAAGAGTTGGAGTCCCAGAATAGATCCCTGAGGCACAACACTGGACTCTGGCCTCCATGCAGAATATGACCCGTCTCCAAGCACATTTTGCCTTCTTGGGCTAAGTCAGTTCAGGATCCACAAAGCAATGTCTCCTTGGATCCCATGTATCCTTACTTTCTCATGGGGTTGAGGAGGAGATAAAACAAAGGATCATCAGTGATTGAATGGCAGAGCTGATTCAATGGGCCCGATTATCTCATTCTGCTCTTATGTCATATGGTCTTAAATAAGTATGTCTAAAATTAATTATTTATAATAATTTTGTGTTTAATGGGGACAATCTCAAGAGCACAGATATTAGGTATGGTGAATAAATGTTGCCAATATCAGTAGTAACCACTTCCAGTCTTACAATAAATGCTAATGAAGAACACATTGTATGTATGTTTCATTGATTGTTAATTATTATTACAAGTGTTGCACTATTTCACATTTCTTTAACGCACATTATACAGTGTTGAACTTCTATTGGCTGGAACTTTTGGTAGTGACACTATGTTTCTGACCTTGTGCTGTTGATCAGTTTTAACCCAGATGCTCACTGTAACTTGCGGAGAAGATATTCCTGATGTCACTTTCAGGGTCTATGGTGCAGCTGTCTGAAAAAAAATGAACAGCACAAATGTCATTATTGTAATCGACATACGGCAACATACATCATCTCCAATAACTATATGATTTTCACTCCAATGGAAGAACTGCAGGAACGAGACTGCAGGATTTTCTGGGATTTGAAATCAGATGCGGTCATTCTCGTAAATGCTTATGTAGTGTTCTCACACAGCTGTAAAATAACTCTGAACTAAACACCAAGCATAAACCAATCAATGAGGCGGTCCCAGTAAGATTAACCATTTACTGTTCACTCTTCCACATTAAGGTATGGTGAAAACTGTTGATAAAACAATACAAAAAATATACTGTATTTGTTTCCTTCTTGACATCACATTTACATCATAAACACTTGCAAAAGTAAAACTACAACAACAATCTTACATTAAAGTGCAACATACAGTCAGAATCTACCCACGCCATCGACTGGCTTTAAATACACTTCAACACAAACTATCCGCAACTCTTTAAATAACAAAAAACATAAACTTTATCAATCATCATTACTTTTAACAGAATCAGCGTTAACATTTTTAATTCAACATATCGATTATCTCATGAACTTAGGGCGTTGATTCACTAATGTTTCTAGTGCGTAGAAAGAAAACTTTTCTCGCGCTGATACTGTACACATAAGCCCCCTCCCTCCTGTTTCTCCAAACCGGTATTCTCCCACAACACACGGCGTAACTGGGAGTGACGTCATCGCATGCCGCTATATATCACAGAAAACGAATTTACTTTAAACAACCTTAACTTTAACTAGAAATTGATAACAAACAAATTACTAAAGCAAAAGTATAATAAACTAAACAAATGCCTTAAAGGCAACACAGCTTAAGATCTCAAATGACTGCTCCGAAGATAAAATAATTGGTTATTTGGGGAAAGAAATAAGTATATATAATAAAGTTATTACGAACTCCGTGGAGCATGTGGGGATCTTCAGATATACAGGCACTCTCGCTTTCTTTCTTTTTTTTTCATTTTCTTTTTTTTCTGTAGGGTTGTTAGAGGGGAGGGGCTAAGGGTATATTTGTTTTTCTTTCTGTAATTATTTGAAAACGCAATAAAAAACGTTTTAAAAAGAGGATCATTAAAAAAGGTCATTTAGTACAGAGTTAAGGAAAAACTTCTTCTGCAAGAGAGTTGTGGGGGTCTGGAATGCACTGCCTCGGAAGGTAGTGGAGGCCAATTCTCTGGATGCTTTCAAGGAGCTAAAGAGGTATCTTATGGATAGGGGAATCAAGGGATTAGGGGACAAGGCAGGAACAGGGTATTGATAGTAATTGATCAGGCATGATCTCATAATGGCGGTGCAGGCTCGAAGGGCTGAATGGTCTTCTTCTGCACCTATTGTCTATTGTCACAGGCGTAACACTGACATGATGAAGGAAGCCCTGAACACAGCCAAAGAAGGAAGACCTTTATTGCTGCCAAAACACCAGTAGTGTAATGGGCAGAAAATATAAATAGAACAGTTGCACCTGAACTTTTAGCATTGCTCATTTTCGAATTATGATAACTCAGAACCTGTAGTAGGATGCAGCAAATTGAAGTCCTTTACTACACAGGAGAAGGAGACATCTGGAGTTTACTCCAGTGTCATGGTGAGCATTCTCTTATCATCAGTCGATGCTCTGAAGCATGTACCAGGAAATGTCGACGGATATTTGACACACACACACATGCTCCTTGCAGAAATAAAAATCATATTTCTGGAGCTGTACTTCCACAGCGTCAGTCTGGCTTACAATTGAGACTGGATACAATTGGAAAGGACGGTGAGTTGTTTCCTCTGGAGCACCATAGCCTGAGGGGAATTCCGATGAAGGTTTATAAGTTTAAAAGAGGCATAGATAGAGTAGACAGGGAGTATCTGATTCCCGGGGTTGAAATGTCAAATACCAAAGGGCAGGCATTTAAAGTGAGAAGGCGTGTGTTCAAAGGGCATGTGATGGGTAGGGTTTTATTTATTCAGAGAGTAGTGGATCACTGGAATGCACAGTTCTTAATTGATCTTAACAGACCTTTACTTCTAACAAACCACAAAGTCACCTATTGTGTCGAGGGAATCTGATTCTCAGACTTTCGCTCATATTTGAATTAACAATTAACAAAGAATTGTGAAGTCAACTTGCTGCTCAGTTATCTCAGACCATTGACTTTGTTGCCCATGGAAGAATTCCTCAACGTGTTTTCCGGAGTTCGGGTATGAGGAGAGATGACACGTTATAGTTGAGTGAATGACACACACTAATCCTCATGGAGGGATCAGAAATGCAGTGAGGGAGCTATTTTAAGATCCTGGGTGCCAGTATGTCCGAGGAGCTAACCTGGACCCAAAATATTGATACAGCTGTAAAGAAGGTGTGACGGCGGCTATATTTCAATAGGAATTTGAGGAGATTTGGAATGTCACCAAAAACGCTATGCTTTCTTGGAAGCTTGACAAAATTTGAATTATTATCTGAAACGTTGATTAATTTCCACAGATGTCTCTTAGAGAGTTTATTGACTGGTTTCATCTTGGCCTGGTATGGAAGCATCAATGCCATTGTACGGAATAGCCTGTAATAAGTACCAAATATGGCCCAGTCCGTCATTGGTGAACCTCACCCACCATTGAACACAGGAAAGTATTCGGCACCAGTTCTCACTATTTAGTTTGACCAGTCAGCTCCTCAGAAAGTATTTCCAAAATATTACCCCGTCCACCTCCCACCCCACTGGTGCATCAATCAAAGTATCTTCTCGATGAATAAACCCTGAACTATCATGGGAACATTTCCATTACAAGACCTACACGATTTTGTATAACTGTCCGTGAGTAACGTCTCGTGGGAAATTGTAATTGACAATGTTTTCAGCACTCTTGGGGATGCCTGCCTCAAGTGACATTCATCTATTTTGTCTAGTCAAACCAATCTCCCATTCATTACTATTCCAGCCAATTAACTTCTGAAAATATATACTCATGATGGCAAATCGACTTTATTGCATATGGCATGACTTAAGGTAGACCTAATGCATAATCTATATTCTGTGTGCTGTCTGTCCCTTCATCTTTGTGATGTTGCTGCATGCAAATTTTCCTTGGTACTGAACCCGTACCTCACTGAACTTATGATAATAAGAATAAACTCAATTTGACTTGGAAAAATTAATGTTTTATATTGCATTTCAGTATGTTCATTATATCAAAAAATAGATGTTTGACTTTAAATAAAATGTTGTTTGGAATATTAATGATCTGACACATTTGATTTAGTGAAAGCCCAAAGCATCATTGAGGATCCCTGGCACATATCTCCCAATCTCTTTGACCTATAATCATCGGGAAGGAGGCATTGCAGCTCGAGGACTACGACTGCTAGACTGGGTAATAGCTTCTTCCATTAGGTTACAAAACAAATTAATGCCCTGCAACTCCCGACCTCTCATCACAGGACAGTGAGCTCTGTACTGTTAGTTGTTTTTTTAATGTGCTGCACACTGCATGCATTGTGAATTATATTTTATGCACTTATTTTTGACAATATTTAGTTTTATGCGCTTTGTGCGATCAAAGATCTGTGGTTGGAGCAAGGTGCAGAGGAATGTTGTTTCGTTTGGTTTTATATCTGTAAAGAAAATTGAATTTGAACGCGAGTTCCTGAACCTGTTCATTTTTTGGGATTGCAGGCAATTTCAACAATGAACAATGTTAAAGAAGTGGAGCTAAGACAATCCTACCTGTGAAGAAATTCCCTCTGCATTACTGTTGAATCTGATATCAAGTCGTCTGACCCCTCGGGCTTTGGAAAACTCAGTGTTAACAATCAGCAGGAGAAACACCAGGACGACAAGAGTTTTTTGGAAGGCAATTATCTGGAGGAAGGTATCTCAATTTTGATAGCTCTGGTAAAGAGAAAAGAAGGACATTGAAAGCTTATGGATATTGGAAGACCTAGATAGAGTTGAAGTAGATAGGATGTATTTTGTGGTGGAGGAGTTTGCGACCAGACGGTACAGCCTTGGAGTAGAAGTATTTCCCTTTACAACAGGGATGAGGAGGAATTTCTCGAGCCAGAAGGTGGTGAATCTGTGGAATTGCTTGCCACAGACAGCTGTGAAGCTATGTAATTGGGGATGGGTAAAGCGGAGGTTGATAGATTATTCATTAATATGTTTGTGATAGGTTTCGGAGCAGGGGAAGCAAATGGGGTTGAGAGGGATAATAAATCATCCAAAATGGAATGATGGGCAGACCCGTTGGTTCTAAATGGCCTAATTCTGCTCCTATGACTTTTGGAAACTACAAATTGAGAGGGAGGATATTTCAGAAAACAGAGAATACAGGTAAAATTAATACAGACATACTACTATATGACAAGAATGACTTATCTTTGGATAGCTGGGACAGTAAATCAGATCAGTTTTAAAGGCAATACTGTATTTTTCTAGTTTAAGTTGAGTGTGTTCAACAATGGGCTATAGTATATCTGTGCTGAATTCGGTTCCCACATATTGTCTTGTACAATCAGACACTGTCACTGAAGGTAATAGATTATCTGCAGAAGTACAGACTTTGGTAGCCTTGAAGACAACTTTAGGACACCATTCAATTGTAGATAGAATAATATTAAAATTACTATTCTCTTCTTTAATCACAGAGAGTATGAATTTAGATTCCATTCAGTATGAGCTGCAAGTTCCTGTACTACTGCCTTTGCTGAGCTGATTGTTTTCCATTTCCCTAAAGTTGTTTCTATGCTGAGTTCTTAACAGTGTCAAGTGTGACAAGGTGGTGTGATTATTTCCTTGAGGCTATAGCGTGGGTTTGAGGTCCAATCGAGTGAACAGTTCAAATTCTAGGATGCTATTTCAATGCCATCCTGAAGGAATCCAGGCAGATATGTTAAAGCCTCTTGAGTGATTTCCATATACCATGGAAAAGATGGGCAAGTTCTCCCTGGTTTTGAGTCATTTTCCTTTCTATCAGGGCATAACATTGCTGCATGTGTGAGGTTGGTTGCTGTGTTTCCAATTTATCAGAAACTCTACTAAAATATCTCAATGACAGTGAAATGGTTCAGGACAGCCCAAGCAGAGCATAGTACATTCAGTGGCCACTTTATTAGGAACACCCGTACATCCCATTACACTTGTTAGTGCCGATATCTCATCATCCAATATTGTCGATGAAACTTAATGCATAAAAGCATGCAGGAATGGTCAAGAGATTCATTTGTTGTTGAGACCAAACATCATCATAGGAAAGAAATGAGATCTTAGTGACTTTGACCATGGATTGATCATTTGTGCCAGGCAAGGTGGATTGAGAATATCAGAGCCTTCAGCGACTTTCATGTACAAGAGTTTAAAGCGTTTACAGATAAGTCATTTGATCATTGGCAGTTCTATCAGTGAAAACGTTTGTTTCTGTGATATGTCAGACTGTTTAAGCTGACAGAAAGGTGCTATTAAATTACCACATGTTAAATCAATGGTGTGCAGAAGAACATCTCATGAACAGGGAATGACGAAACTAATTTAACGTCATTGCTGCTTGTGTGGTTTAAGAGCCAAAATGTCTAATGATATTGTGAGAGATTTAAAATACTAAATGGAATCTTTACCTTGAGTTTAGAAATAGCAAATTGTAAATCGCAAAGGATTTAACCAACAGCTACAAGGTAACTGTCAAATGGGTCAGTTTGCTATGAAAATGCTTTGAGAACTAAGGAGAACATAGAACAATGAAGAGTACAGCACAACAGCAGGCCATTAGGGCCACAATGTTGTGATGAACTAGCTATAAAGCAAATCAAAAACACCCAAACACTAATCCTTCCTGCCTATACCATGTCCATACTCTCCATCTTCCTGCAATCCTCTATCAGATCACCCCTCAGCCTTTGGAGCTCCAGTGGAAACAACATTTTATTACGCCTCCTGTGATAGCACACACCCTCTAAATGAAGCAGCATCCTGGTAAACATATTCTTCACCCTCTCCAAAGCCTCCACATCCTTCCAAGTGTGGGGCGACCAGTACTGTATGCAGTCATCCAGATGTGGCCCAACGAGAGTCTTACAAATTAGGAACATGACTATTGAGCTAAATGCTTCGAATAATAAATGCAAGCATGTTGTAAGCCGATTTCTAAACAACATACCAACTTGTGTAGCTACTTACAACTAGCAATGAACTAGGATGCCATGATCTCTCTGCTCAGCAACACTAAAGGACCTTGCCCATAACAGTGTTCTGTCTTGCGTTTGACTTACTGAGGTGCAATTCGTCACATTTATCTGGGTCAAATTCCATTTGCCATTTCCCAGCCTATATCTGCAATTGATCTACATTTTGCTGTATTTATTGCCAGTCCTCCACACTATCCACAGCTCCATCAATTGTTTCTTCATCTTCCAATTTACCAATGAAGCCATCTACATTTAATGCTTGACAATAATTATTTCAGAAAGACTCAGAAAAATCAGATGTACCTGTAACAAAGAAATGGAAGTTGCTTTCTTTGAGCTGCTGTATCAGATTTAGGTGGTTGTCCCCTATATATTGTGATTCAGGGAGGGGAGGAACCTCAAGTGGAGTATTTTGCAATGGCGCAAATAGTTTCTATTTGGATAGACATGTTTGTGAAGAGTAATCAATGCACTGTGACTATGAACAATCAGTTCATATCTGAGTGTATTCAAATGGGTATTTTATATCCTCACTGTGCCTGGAGATGAAATCCACATATTTGCAAATCAAAGTGAACACTCTTACTGTCAGGAGAAGTAAGAAGTAAGAAGTAATGTTTTCTTTTCTTCTTGACCAGCCTTTGTACACCAGAGTTTCTGCACACTACCATCACTTCCGTGTCTCATGGGAACGTAACTATTGCAGAACTTCACTCAAGTATTCCCTGAACATTTGCCACACTACCGTACTTTTCCTTGAGAGCATTTGTTTCCAAATTCCTGTCTGATAGCCTCATAATTCCCCTTATTCAAATTAAATTCTTTTCTAACTTGGCTGCTCCGAATATCTCTCCAATGATATTGTAAAGGAGAAAGGATTATATTCACTATCTCCAAAATGCTCTCCTACTGAGAGATCTGACACCTGACCAAGTTCATTTCCCAATACCAAATCAAGTGCAGCCTCTCCTCTTGTAGGCTTAACTACGTATTGTGTCAAGAAGCCTTCCTGAACACACCTAACAAACTCCACCTCATAAAAACCCTTGCTCTAGAGAGATGCTAATCTATATTTGGCAAATTAAAATTTCCCATCATGACAACTCTGTTATTCTTACACCTTTCCAGAATCTGTTTCCCTATCTGCTCCTCGATATTGCTGGTAATATAGGCTCTGCCCTTCTCTGTTCACTGTTTTGGGTGATTTTCACTGATTTTGAAGGGCCGTGCCTCACACAGCCAGACTGTTGCAATACAATGCTCTCCTCTAAGGTATGAGCAGAATGGTGGGTAAATATTCGATGGAGCAGAAACAAGTGGGATCAGCAAAAAGGAGGCTCTAGATGTGATGGAGGCTCGAGTTGATGGGGAGTAGAAAGAGGGAACCAGAGCAGGAGGATGAGGCTACAAATGAAAGTTCAGCAACATCTGGAAACTGATTGACTGAAAAAAAAGAGGTTTATGTTTGCAAAATGCTGGCGGGTCTCAGTAGCCCCAGCAGCATCTATGCAGAGGAATAAACCGTGAATATTATGGGCCCAAACACTTCATCCTACCTAGACTGTTTATTTCTCTGCTGAGATGCTGCCCGACTTGCTGAGCTCCTGCAGTACTTTGTGTGTTACTTTGCAGTTTATTCTCAGCATCTGCCGAACCTCGAGTTTCATATCTGCTGTGGGACTTTGACAGTTGTCATACAGAATGCCTGTTGACATTGAGTAATAAAGAGGAGAAAATCTGCAGTTAATGAAATCCAAGGAGAACACACAAAATGCTAGAGAAACTCTGCAGGCCAGGCAGCGTCTGTGGATAAAGTACAGTTTACATTTTGGGCCAAGATTCTTCAGTAGGACTGGGGAACAAACAATGAGGAGTAAATTTAAAGGTGGGGGAGGGGGAGAGAAACACAAAGTGATAACTGGAACTGGGAGAGGGAGAGATGAAGTAAGGAGCTGGGAAGTTGATTGGTGAAAGAGCTACAGGGCTGGAGAAGGGCAAGTCTGATAGGAGAGAACAGAAGGGCGTGGAAGAAAGAAAAGTGGGGGGGGGGGGGGGGAGAAACACCCGAGGGAGGTGATGGGTAGGCGACAAGAGGGAAAAGTGGATGGGGAATGATGAGGGAGGGGAGGCATGACCGGAAGATCAAGAAATCGATGTTCATGCCATCAGATTGGAGGCTGGCCAGCTAGAATACAAGGTGTTGTTCCTCCTACCTGAGTGTGGCCTCATCGCGACAATATAGGAGGCGATGGATTGACATTTCCACTGACTATATTGTTTCTGGAAGCTTGCTGTGTTGAAGTAGATGCTGAGATTTCTGCATAAAAACATTGACTGCTTTTGGGACATGTGCTGTTGAACCAGCACTTGTCCCCTCAAACTAATCCAGTATATTAACAACAACATGTCCCCTCCCTTTTCCAAAATATAATTCAACCACTCTAATACCATATATCCCATATGTTTACACAAATGGGAAATCAGGAATATTGGTCTATAACTAGGAGGATCCAACAGGGGTTTACCAGGATCCTGAATAGACACTACAATTGCAATTTTCCATGAGGAGGGAAGATGGCCTGAATGCCAAATAGGATTCAAAAATGTAATATTATCTCCAAAGAGCTCTGGCCATACGTTTAAACATGCAATGACTAATATCATCCTTTCCTGGAGCCGTCAGCCCTGTATTAATAATCGTTTTCCTAAATTCACACAAATAAAACTCTACATCACTGTCATTGCTACAGCAGGTTTCCAACACGTCTGGGTATTCACTTAACAGCTTATCCCTACATTGTTTAGTCTCTTCATTGTTTTGATTATGAATTACAGCAAATGACCAAGCTTGTAACTAAACCCTCTCCGTTTCAGTCACAATTGTATCACCTTCTTTAATCAATACTGGGAACCCTATGAATCCCTCACCCCCATTTTCTTAATCATTCCCCTAACACCTCCAAGTTTAATAGTCCTTCGAATTCTAGCACAATATGACCTCTAGTAAATATTTTTCACAACCTTCATTACTTTCCTCACCACGGCCTGTGACCTGTTACACTTAATAAGATCACGCGGACAGTGATACTTCTTAACTTTCCAAAATGCCACATTTTTCTGAATAATTGCCTCTGCACACTCCTCCGTCCACCATGGTACAGCTTTTCTCCTATTAATGCACTTTTTAATATGAGTCTCTTCCAGCAAATTTGAGGAATAACGTGACAACCTTTCTTTGCAGAAATCGACATCATGCTCTCCATTCCATCCACACAGATGTTCCATTCATCACATAAAACATTAAAACTTCTCCAATTTGCTTTACCGAAATTCCACCTCCTCAAAGTGGCATCTTGGTCTAAACCCAGGCTTATAAATAGAGGAAAATGATCACTCCCCACTGTTTCATCTCCCATGACATACCACTCACTCACTGCAGCATGAATGTTTGAAACCAAAGTTAAATTTACAGCAATTTCAGAACTATTATGAACATTAAATCTCATAACTCTCCCACAAGTTAGACACAGTGAAATAGCTAAAACTCTTCTGCAATCACACCAGCACCATCATTCTGAGAACAAGCCCACAGTGAAGTCTATGCATTAAAATCCCCAACCATACATCCCTTAGTGAGTTGGAGCTACATAAATACTCTCCAAGACATCAATCGAAAGCTTTCCACCATGGTTATAATAATATACCTCTTTAATGTCGCTCCCTGTTGAATCAAATACTTCTACAAGTGTCTCATACATTTCATTCACATCCACAACTGTATGCCTTCTCCATTTCTGTATAAAATTTGCAATAGCACCTTCTCTACCAAATAATCTATCACGCCTAATTACAATATAATCCTGGAAGGAAGAATTTAAATGTGGGAAGCCAGGTTTCCGGAATACATACAACGTCAGATAGATTTGATAAATCAGAAATAAACTTGGAGTCTTGACCGTGAAAAATTCTGGCTTCCGGAAATATGCGTGTTCTCCCTTCATATACAGTCGGGAGAAATGTAGCAGGACGTTTATGATTGGTGAAACAGATTTAAACTAAGTGTAGTTAATATTGCCACGGTGTCTGGAGATTTAGTTCACTGATTTCTTTCAATTGATAAATGTTCGCGGACGGTCATTGTGTAAACTCAAGTCAGTTTACCAGCGGATGGCCCTTCAGAAAGTGGAGCTTTAACAAATACAGTCTGAACAAACCGTGAGTGTTCAGCTCTCGTGTTGGAATGGGGTTAAGAGAAGTAACCAAAATGGGACAAAACTCAAAGAACCGCATTCTCCACGGTAATTAAACCAGAAGCAACAATTAGTGTCTTCTTCAGAGAAACCTGATGACCGAGAGGAAATGACAGGGAAGGGGTGCGTCACGATTCCGTGCCTGTGCAGTACGCAGGAATGTAACAGAGAAATCTGGATTCTGCTGAATAGTGGACAGCAATTTCTGAGTAACGGAGATAAGATTCTGAATGAGCGCATCAAAAAGCAATTTTCAAACTTACCTCAAGTCCAAGGCTCAATATTTTGTAACTCTTTTAATGAAAGCGTGAGTGGCTCTTAAATGATCCTTTGATTTTCCCGTTTGTTTTGTCAGTAAACTTGTCTTCAGTTGGAGCTGGTGTACTTGGTCACCGCCATTGTTCCTTCGGACACGGCGTGCTTGGCCAGGTCCCCGGGCAGCAGCAGGCGCACGGCGGTCTGGATCTCCCGGGAGCTGATGGTGGACCGCTTGTTGTAGTCGGCCAGGCGGTAAGCCTCACCCGCGATGCGCTCGAAGATATCGTTCACGAATGAATTCATGATGCTCATGGCCTTGGAGGAGATGCTGGTGTCGGGGTGAACCTGCTTCATCACTTTGTAACTCTCCTTCCTCGACCTCTTGCCAGACTTGCTCGCCGGTTTGGACGGAGCTTTCTTGGCGCCCTTCTTGGGAGCGGGTTTCGGTGGATCAGGCACTTCCCCGTCGGTTTCAAACACAATAATAATCAGAAACTGTTCGGAGCTCGGACTAAATGGGCAGCGCACAAAATGGTATGTTAATTAGAATGGCGACGCTGAGCATTCCGATTGGCTGCTTGCAGAAATGAATCACCAAGCGGAACGCTGGGGGATGGGAAGCGGCACCAATGTGTGACGGTTCGCGCTGCGTTTAATACAGGAGGAAGGACAGAGGGCAGAGACAGGCGGGGGTGCGGGCTGCAATTGAAAAGGGAAACGCAAATTTCAAAAGCAGTACGAAAATAAAATTAGATGAAATATTGTAAAATTAAACACGAAGACGTTCAGTTCATGACACAGGGCAGCAGGAGAGCGAAGGAGAGATTTGGACATTTCAAAGTCAAGTTCAAATCGAGTTTATTTATGCACACAGGAGAAAGGAACAACGGATTTGTAGCAGCATCACAGACACATTTCATCAGACACAACATTGACAAGAAACACTGGAATTATATATGAATTATACCAACATATTCAAATAGACAGAGGACTATCAGAACAAAATCAAAATAACAAAGAGATTATGCGGGCAGTCGGAGAATCACCCCTCTTGTGCTTCTTCATCTCGTCACTCTCGATTCAGTGTCACGCAACGCTGCCACATTGATCCGGCCCATGCCTTCATCCACCAGGTCCAACACTTGCCTTTGTTGGATCTTACTCCTCCGTACACTCGGCTTCGGGTTTGTGGGTGTGTGGCCAGGGTTAGAAGGGGTGGGTGCCCCTTCTTAGGATTGGGTTTGAGGGTAGGGCTGGTGGATGTATATGTGAGGCTGGAAGAGATAAAGCTGTGGAGTTTTGTATGGTGAGATATGTGGGACTATGGTGGATAGGGTAGTGTAGTGCAGCCACTTTAATCTAGCCGATGCCTTTCATTAACGTGGCCTGACTCCCACTTGGCTTAAAGAACCGGGTGTGCAAAGGGACACATCATCAGTACTGCAACCTGGGGTCATTGGGGGTTTCGGGTCGTTAATCATGAGACTCTCTTACCCAGGTGACCGAGCCAGGGTTGATCAGACCCAGCTTGTGTTTATCCCATGGACCAAGATAATCAGAGGCACTGTAATTCTGCAAGTTGTGGGTATTTTCGAACTTGTTACTTGGCTGTATTTTGACCATTTGGAGAGTACAATATTCTGAGGCCTTGTAATCAGGCTTTACCTCCTCGTAAGGTTCCACTTTCCTGCTTTAAATTTACATCTGTCTTTATTTTGCATCTGTGTGCCTGGGATTGCATGGGTTAATGATTGAGGTTTGCAGATTTGTCCATTATTCCAAAATACAAAAATCTCTGAAATCCAGAACCTTTTCTGCTGACATGACGTCACAAATGGTGAATTTTACCAGGATTAAATGGCTTGTCATATGAAAAGCGTTTCCTAGCTCTGGGCCTCTCTTCCCCGTGACGTTGGAGAAAGAAGGGTTGCCGAATTGAAACCTATCAAATAGTGGAAGAGCTTGATTGAGTGGATGTGGAGAGGATTTTTCCTGTGGTGGGAGTGTCTAAAGCCAGACCACACAGCTTCAAAATAGAATATCCTTTCAGAATGGAGAGGAGGAGGAATTCCTTCAGCCAGAGAGTGGTGAATCGGTGGAGTTTTTTGCAACAGGCAGCAGGAGAGGCCAAATCACTGGGTGTAGGCAGAGATTCATAGATTCTTTAGTGGTCAGGGCATAAAGGGATACAAGGGCAGATAAGAGGTAAGAGGATAAATTGATCAGTGATGATGAAATGGCAGAGCAGGCTCGATGGGCGAAATGGCTGAATTCTGCTCCTATATCTTATGGTCTTATGGACTGAGTGACGAAAACTCTCCCAGAGACTGGTGATCTCAGCTTTGACACAACCCAGCACCTGAGGCTCCAGATTACTTATCCAGCGAATACAGAAGTTCTTCATTTTCTGATTAAAAAGATATAATTCCATTTCCATCTTGAATGCATGTCACCGCAATCTGATGTAAAAGAGTAATGATGCTTTGGGCTGAGAACCTTCACACTGTGATCTGATGGAAGGGTCTTGGCCCGAAGTGTTAACTGTTTACTCTTTGGCATACAGGCTGCCTGTCCTCATGAGTTCCACCAGCATCTTGTGTTGCTTTGGATTTCCAGCATCAGCAGATTCTCTCGTGTTTGCGATTTACACCTCATTCTGAGGGTATTTTCCTCAATTATGGAACTCTCATTCAGGGGAAAGATCCTCCTTGCCTACTGTCTGTCACATCCTGAAAGAATCTAACAGATTTCCTCGTTTTCTCATTAAGTGCAAGGAATACAGACCGAGCCCACTCACTGTCCTTTCACATAACCAACCCTCCATCCTTGGAACCAGCCCAGTCAGTGTGGGGAACAGTCACTGCACTCCCTCTATTGCAGGGATATCCTTCCTGAGGAAGTGTGACCAAACACGGTCACTACATTCAAGGTGTGCTCTCACCAGGACCCTATAGAATCCACTGAGATATCTGTACCCCTCTTCTCCACTCCTCCTGATCACAGGACAAAATACTGTTTGCCCCTCTCATTACTTGTTGTATCTGCATGTTAACTCAAGTGATTTGTTTACAATGACACCCAGGTCCCTTTGAACATCCCCATGTGGAAATGACTCTTACAGTTTGTTCCTGGGAATAGGTGATCTCACTTTTCCCCACATTCTTTTCCATCCGCCCCATCCTCAACCATTCACTCTCCTCTCTACATCCCCCAAACCTTCTCACTACTGACACTGTCCGTTCCGCTCTGCGAGAGCAACAGACGTTGTCACTGAGTCGTGCAGCACAGAAACAGGCCCTTCAGCCCAACACATCCATGCTGACAAAGTGGACAAACAAAACCATTCTCAGTTACCTACATTTGGCCCATGTCCCTGTGAAACTTCCCTCTCTACAGTGCAAGAGATATTGCAATGGTGCCCACCTATATCATCACTGGCGGTAGTTTGTTACAAGTAAATAGCGCATTCTGTGTACAAAACCTGCTCCTCATGGTCCCATTTAAATCTTCCCTCTCTCACTTTATACCTGGAATCTCTAGCGTCCAACTCCATGACCCTGGAGATAACAGATTCACTACTGAACATATCAATGTCTGCCATTATGTTATCAACCTCTCTAATGTCACATACACTCTGATGAGGAATTTCCAGCCTATCTAGCCTCCTGTTAAATCCATTTTGCACCGTCTCCAGTTTAATGTCACCCTCTGCTCACAGGGCAACTATAAATGTACGTCATGCTCCAAGAGTCGTTTCCCCAAGGCTGGTAGAGCTGTAATGTGACGTCACTGCTCAGTGTCCAATACTCTCCCGATGAATGCTGGTGTGGCAAACACCTTCTTCACCGTCCTGCCTACCTGTGTTTACACTTTGAAGGAATTCGATATCTGCACCCCGATATCTCTGTTTTACAGCACTCCCAGGGACCGACCATTCCCCACGGCAGTTCTGCCCTGGTTCGTGAATGACAATGGAACATCTCTTGTTCTTGTTTGCAGGCTCGAAGGGCAGAATGGACTACTCCTGCACCTATTTTCCATGTTTCTATCTCACATTCCTCAAATCACTGAGCTCATTGATCACCGTCCTGTTGTATTGCTAGTTACATTTTTTCACTCTTTAAAGGGATCTGCATATTTGCTGAGCCGGGCATTGACATTGTCAGCCGAGTCTTTAATGATTGAACTGCAGCAGCAGACCTGACTCAGCTCCCAGGCTTTTCCTTCCAGTGATACACGCACAGTGCTGGGGGAACTCAGCAGGCCAGGCAGCATCTGTGAGAAACAGTAAATAGCCGACGTTTCAGGCCGAGACCCCCCAGAATCTGAACAATGTTTGGTTTTCCTTCGATCCTTTCCTAAGTTACAGGATAACATAACCCATCCTCCAATCCTCTGCCACTACTCCTGCCCAAGAAACACACAGAGAGACAGAGCGGGGAGTGAGGGGACAGAGTCAGAGTGACGGACAGAGCCGAGAGCGGCCTCTCATCGTCCAGCTCCGCCTTCACTTTACTAGGCCCGGCAATTTCCAATGGTTTATCCGAAACACAGAGCTCCAGAGAGGGGAAAGAAAACTGCCTTACAGACTACGTGCATACTGAAAGATTCCTTGGAATTTACTGGCTGTCGGACTTCATGCAATCAGAATACATTGTGATTGGCGCAGGATTAATTTCAAATCACCCGCCAATTTCACAGCACCCAGCAACGGTGCTTGATTACTTTTTCATGTTATTTACCATTAATTGTATCATGGATTAATCTGCTTCAAAAGTAACTCAGCCAAATATATCGATAAAAATAATTAAAAGGTTGTGGACACGGCTCCCTCTGTGAGGTGTTGGGTGGCTCTTAGAAGAGTCTTTGTGTTGTTCTCCGCCTTCACTTTACTTGGCCCGGCAATTTCCTATCCGCAGCACAGCGCTCGAGCGGAAAAAAAAAACCTCCCTCACACAACACGTACACACTGAAGGTTTTCTGGGAATTTGCTGATTCTCATGCTTTAAATTATAGGAAGTGCTTTTCCATTCCGGAAATACCCGAGAAACTCGGTCTGTCGCTCCCCGGCCCCGTGACCAGTGCGGGCGCCCTCACACACAGCAGTTGGTGGGCGAGGGTGCCGTCACTTCCAGTGATAAGAGCGTTAATTCATCAGAACAATTGTTCCTCTGGGTCGCGAGGGAAATGAAAGTCCGGTCACATGAAGGAACAGGATAAGACTGATATTACGATATATAGACCACGCTTCTGGCGCCTTCTAAACCCCAGGTAAAGTGGTGGCTGAGGAGCTGGTGTGAGGTGGTTGATGCACCATCAATAACTCACTCTGAGACGTAAGGCGAGATATCGGCTTTAATTGACTGAAGAAGGAACCAGGAGCGAGTGACCATCATACTACATCTTGGAGAATGAGGGAGAGGATCAGACCTCGATCGCCTTTATACAGGGGCCTGTGGGAGGAGCGTGTCCAGACAGGCAAATAGTTCACCACATTCACCCCCCCCCCCTACACTTTGTTTAAACGTGTACCCATGTGGCGAAGTTTCTTACAGGTCAAGTCTATCAGGTGGTCGAATCTGTCGCTGCGATCTACGTAGCACCGGCTGTGATTGCACCGATGCCGGCGATATTGGTGATTGCACAGGAGACGGAGGTTGTGCTGGTTCCAGCTCATGCATGTGCGAGGCACCTGGTATATAGGTGTCATGAGGAGTCTATGTAGGGCCTGGTGAGCGCGGTGTCACCTCGGGTACAGGGTTCATAGTTACCGGAGAGAGTTCAGGGTAGTGGTCTGCTGCACCTGCGGGCGCCAGGTCGAGGATGGAGACCGTGTCCTCCCGCCCATCAAGTAAGACCACGTAGGCATACTGGGGGTTCGTATGCAGAAGGTGAACCCTCTCGACCAGCGGGGAGTATTTATTGCTGCTCACATGTTTCCGGAGCAGCACTGGCCCCGGGGACGTCAGCCAAACAGGTAGAGTGGTCCCAGTGACAGACTTCCTGGGAAAAGAGAATAGGAGTTCGTGAGGGGGGGTTGGGGCCGCCATCCAACTACCTGGGCACTCCAAGGGCTTGTGCTTGGCTCAATGATCCCCTCCCTGAGCAGCCACTGCCCCTCTGACTGAGTGAAGGCTCTGTCCCCCGCACTGTACCGCCTGCTTTTAGTCGTCACAGGTTTACAGTCGGGGTCAGGTTGGCTGACAGCGGTGGGGGAGGGACCTGGAGAGTGGAGAGACTGCAAGTGGTGTCGGTAGCGCAGCTGTCGTGCTGGATGGGATGTGTGTGCCGCTGTGTGTGTGTGGTCAGCAGTGATGAAGTTCCACAGAACTGAGGATTCCGGACAGTGAGTGGTGGGAGGGGCCCGTCATATACCACAGTCACACTTTCAAGATGGCTCTGGAAGTCCAGCCCCAATAGCACAGGTGCGCACAGATTAGGCATGACCAGCAGCGCAAAGTTCCGATATGCTGTGCCTTGCACCACCAATGTCGCTACACAACCCGCCCGGATGTCTGTGGAACGCGACCCAGAAGCCAAATGGATCTTCTGACTTACTGGCCGTGTTGCGAGTCCGCAGCGTTGCACTGTGTCCGGGTGAATAAAACTCTTAGTGCTGCCCGTGTCAAACAGGCATCTAGTCCTGTGCCCCTCCACCCGGATGTCCATCATTGACTTTGCAAGCTGGTGTGGGGCGCTTTGGTCGAGGGTCACAGTGGCCGTCGGGGTACCCGGTCAGCATTGGAGGGTCGGGGGCGGGGCATGCTGACGCCGACAAAGATGGCCGCCCACATCCGGGGTACCCGGTAAGCATCGGAGGGTCGGGTGCGGGGCATGCTGACGCCGACAAAGATGGCCGCCCACATTCGGGGTACCCGGTAAGCATCCGAGTGTCGGCGGCGGGGCATGCTGAGGCCGACAAAGATGGCCGCCCACAACCGGGGTACCCGGTAAGCATCGGAAGCTCGGGGGCGGGGCGTGTTGACGCGGACAAAGATGGCCGCCCACATCCGGGGTACCCGGTAAGCATCGGATGGTCGGGGGCGGGGCGTGCTGACGCCGACAAAGATGGCCGCCACATCCGGGGTACCCGGTAAGCATCCGAGTGTCGGCGGCGGGGCATGCTGACGCCGACAAAGATGGCCGCCCACATCCGGGCATGCAAGATGGCGGCCCCCACGTCTCACCAGCAGCGCTGCACTCCGCTCGCAGTTTAGACTTACAGACCTCGGCGAAATGGCCCCGCTTTCCGCAGCTGGAGAAGGTCGCTTCCCCCGCTGGACAGCGTTTTCGGGGGTGCTTTTTGAGGCCGCAGAAATAACAAAGCACAGGCTTCTGACGGGCCACCGCCATGGTCGGGTTCGGGGAGCTGGTGGAATCGCACTGGCAGCGGCGATTTCGCTCGCGGGAGCCGGCGGTGGCGGGGTCGGTGGCGTCCACGGAACCGGCGGGGAATCGCGCGACTGGACAGCGTCGGCGTAGTGCAGCGCAGCTTCCAGAGCGTTCGCCGTCTCGATCGCCGAGCTTAAGGTAAGATCGGAGTGTTCCAGCAGTCGCTGGCGCACGTACACTGACCTCAGTCCCGTCACAAAGGCGTCACGCACCAGCAGCTCCGCATGTTGTTCTGCCGCGAGCGTCTTGCAGTCACAAGCTCGGACGAGTGTCTGTAGTGCTCGGAGAAACTCCGCGCTCGATTCTCCAGGCCGCTGTCGCCGGGTAGCTGAACGATGTCTTGCGTAGACGGTGTTCACCGGCCGCAGGTACTGTCTTTTGAGGGCGTCCAGTGCCCCTTCGTATGTCGGCAGGTCCCGGATAATGGAATAAACTTTTGGAGTGACCCTCGAGAGGAGAATTCTGTACATAACGGCAGGGTCAGTCGCAGGAAGCTCCGCCAAGTATGATTGGAAGCATGCAAGCCAGTGTTCAAAAGCGAGAGCTGCGTCAGGATCTTGAGGGTCCAAATCCAACCTTTCCGGACGTAAAACGGTTTCCATGCTTTAAAACTTTCAGTCAATAAAATTATTGCACCATCAATAACTCACACTGCGACGTAAGGCGATATATCGGCATTTATTGCCTGAAGAAGGAACCAGCAGTGAGTGACCATCATATTACATCCTGGAGAATGAGGCAGAGCATTAGACCTGAATCACCTTTATACAGGGGCCTGTGGGAGGAGCCACAGGAGCAGTCAGAAGGGGGCTTGTCCAGACAGGCAAATAGTTCACCACAGAGTCCCAGCAGGCTCAACGTTTTGATACTTGACTTTGTCGGAGGCCTTAACAACATCTGACTCAACAACCACTCAGTTATCTGCAAAGGCGTTTTTGTTTATATGTCCCTGCAACTCTATTTTATTTCACCACTCTGCATTTTTAATGGCAAACCTTACCGATGGTATATTAGTTCCAATAAAGATCGGTGTAAAGTGAGAGGGTTGCTCATCGGAGAGTAAATGAAGGCGCTGCGCAAGATGGAGCCGTCGAGGCGCTGTATCCAGGCAGGAGTCTGAGATGCCCCCCAGTGTTCGCTCGGCAGAAGACAATCTCTTTGTGAACAATTGTAGATTACCGTGTATTCAAAGTGCCCAGGGGCTTCAAGCTGCATGAATGTGTGTGTGTGTGTGTGTGTGTGTGTGTGTGTGTGTGTGTGTGTGTGTGTGTGTGTGTGTGTGTGTGTGTGTGTGTGTGTGTGCGCGCGCGCGCGCGCGTGTACATAATGTGTTTTCTTGATATCCTACATATGCTTGCTATCTTTCCATTCTATACATATTGTGTGTGCTTTATGCCATGTGGGACTGTTGGCATTGCAATTAACAGCAGATCCTGGCTGTATTCATGGGCAGTTCTCTGTGTTGAAATTACAATGAAACTTCAATTGAAATGAAATGAAACCGTTCCGTCTGTAGAGTTCGCACCTTCAGTGGAAGAGAATCTAGTGATACACATGTCTGAAGATCTCATTCCAACCCTAGTGTTAAACTCAAAGTTCTTATTCTTTTTGGTCACACCTACACATACATAAGTTTGCAGAAACGGCTCCCTCTTCGTTCCTATATGCTGGTGTCTATAACATAGGCAACATATGTCTGTGCCGAACATGTCCCTAACTTAGACCAAACACGAGGAAAGCTGCAGATGCTGGAAATTCAAGCAACACTCACAAAATGCTGGTGGAACACAGTAGGCCAGGCACCATCTATAGGGAGAAACACTGTCGACGTTTGGGGTCGAGACTCTTCATCAGGACTAACTTCCAGGTGAGACATCACTTCACCTGTGAGTCGTCTGGTGTGGTATACTGCGTCGGGTGCTCCCTGTGTGGTCTTCTATATGTCGTTGAGACCCGGCGCAGAATGGAAGACCGTTTCGCTGAACACCTAACCTCGGTCCGCCAGAGAAAGCAGGATCTCCCTGTGGTCACACATCTTAGTTCCACGTCCCATTCCCACTCTGATATGTCTATCCATGGCCTCCTCTACTGTCCAAATGAATGCAACCTCAGGTTGGAGGAACAAAACCTTATATACAGGCTGGGTAGCCTCCAACCTGATGGCATGAACATTGACCTCTAACTTCCGTTAATGCCCCTTCTCCCCTTCTTACCCCATCCCTGACATATTTAGTTGTTTGCCTGTTCTCTATCTTCCTCTTGTGCCCCCCTGCCCTTTCTTTCTCCCGAGGCCTCCCGTCCCATGATCCTTTCCCTTCTCCAGCTCTGTATCACTTTCTCCAATCAGCTTTCCAGCTCTTGCCGTCATCCCACCCCCTCCAGTCTTCTCATTTCCCACTCCCCCCACTGCTTTCAAATCTCTGACTATCTTCGCTTTCAGTTAGTCCTGGCGAAAGGTCTCGGCTCGAAACGTCGACAGTGCTTCTCCTTATCGATGTTGCCTGGCCTGCTGTGTTCCACCAGCATTCTGTGTCTTTTGTTTACCCATAGACCTCTATTTTTGCAAGCCCCATTCAACCAGACTGGAGTCTCTGAAAAGACCCTATTGTATCCGCCTCCTGGCTGAATCCATGGGCAGTCCTGTGTGATGGAAGTACAATGAAATATAAATTGAAATTATTGAAATAAAATGAAACCGTTCCGTCTGCAGAGTTCGCACCTTCAGTGGAAGAGAATCTAGTGATACACATATCTGAAGTTCTCATTCCAAACCTCATGTTAAACTAAAAGTTATTTTTAATTTTGGCCGCACCTGCACATACATAAGTTTGCAGAAACGGCTCACTCTTCGTTCCTATATACTGGTGACTATAACATAGGCAACATAGAAATATAGAAGAATCTGCAGCACAATTCAGACCCTTAGGCCCGGAAATCGGTGCCGAACATGTCCCTAACTTAGAACGACCTAGGGTTTACCCATAGACCTCTATTTTTACAAGCTCCATGCAGCCAGCCTGGAGTCTGTCAAAAGCCCCTATCGTATCCGCCCCCACCACCGCCGCCGGCAGCCCATTCCACGCACACACCACACAACGTAAAAAAAACCTACCCTGACAACTCCTCTGTACATACTTCCAAGCACCATAAGTCAATGCGCTTTTGTGCTAGTCATTTTAGCCTTGGCGAAAGGGGTCTGACTGTCCACACGATAAATTCCTCTCATTATCTTGTACACATCTGTCTGTTCACCGCTCATTCTCCGTCGCTCCAAGGAGAAAAGATCGAGTTCATTCAACCTCATAAGGAATGCTCCTCCATTCCAGCGACAATCTTGTATTTTGGGGACCGCATACCATCGAGGAATGTGTTTCTCATCCACAGTACCACTTTTCCGTTCCCCCAACAAAGACAACCCTATCGACACAGCTCGTCAGATTTCACCCGCCTCCCTGCAGAGTCACAGAATCATAGTCAGTGCCAGAGACCTGACCGGTGAGACATTCCCCTGCTTGGTCATTTGCACCTCTCTCCTCCCATCCAGAACTATCCAACGTGGGTTATCGGTTATTGAGCAGGTTGGCCACAAGGGTTCTCTGCAATGGTTATAGCTGTTTAACCCCTTTCACCTTCCTGTCTGTCACCCAGATTCCTGTATCCTCCACCTTGAGTGTAAGTACCTCTCTATATACCCGCCCTATCACCCGCTCAGCTTCCTGAATGATCCCGAGTTCGTCCAGTTCTAGTTCCAACGCTGTTACGCACAGTGATAGAAGGTGCAGCTGGATGACTTTCTTACAGGTGTAGTTGTCAGGGACTCTGGCGGTCTCCATGCCCTCCCACAACCCGTAAGGAAAGCAGTCCACTCTCCTGCAGGAATGCTCACTGCTCTTTCTAACTGCAATTATAAACGAAACAATTAATAAATTGAAAACAAATCTAGCAACAGTTTTATGCCTCTCTCATCCGTACAGCATCAAATTGATCAGCCCTCTACCTTTCACTCGGACACTGATTACTTGAACAATGTCCGCTGCGATTGCCCACTCCTTTATTCCGAGTTATGTCCGCTCTGCTCCTGTTAATTACACGGATATAGAAATTCAAACAATGAATGAAATTCACCCCACACCGTCCCAACAACCCGACGCGGGATCAGGCACAGATTGAAGCTCCCTCCCCCCGGTCCTTTCACACACTCCGAGGGTCAGAAGCTGCTTTCCTCTCCCCACCCCCAGCACTCCGCCGTTCCAGTAGTCCTTCATTGTGTGTCTGTCTCAGAGACTGTGCGTGTGTTCGTGTTCAGATGGTGAGCAGGGAAGAGCAGAGAAGTGGGAGAGGTTGACGGGTAGTGGGTAGGGACGTGGTGTTGAGATAGTGGTCACTGGCAGAAAATGGTGTGGTACCGCAAGTCCGGCCTGTCTACACAGAACCGTGAACAGGATCAGAACCGAGAGATCGACATCCGGAAGAGGGGGTTGGGTATTGTAACACCAGACGTCACCTCTCCCCCTTCCTCCCCAGATTTCCAGATGAACGGGGGGAGGGGTGTAGAGGAGTGAGAGGGTTGATGGAACCGTGGAGAGTGTAGAGGATTGAACGGGTCAGGTGGACGGGAAGAGGAGATGGTGAAGGAGGAGATAACGGAGACGGCAAAGAGTGCGGGAGACGGAGGGCTGATGGAGTCGGGGTGTGTAAAAATGATTGCGGTGATGGAAATGAAGGTAGGGGAAATCGATATCGGGTGTAGGGTGTGGGGGTGTGCTGATGTAACACCAGACGTCACATCTCCCTCTTCCCCACAATTCCACATTAACACAGAAAGGGAGCGGGGTAGAGGATGCAGCGGGATGACGGAAACCTGCAAGGCTGTAGGGGACGCAGCGTTTCAGAGAGACGGCGAGAGGAGTTGGGGAAGGGGGGATAACAGAGACGGCGTAAGGTGTAGGGGATAAAACAGTAATGGAGACGAGGTGTGTGGAAGGGAAGGTATGAATACAACGGGGGAGGGTGGTGACGTTGAGGATGTCCTGTCTGACTGTGGCGAGGTTGGTCGACGGGGAATGGGGTTGGCGACGAGGGGAGTCGTAGGGGAGAAAGGGGCTGATGGAGACAGGGTAGGGTGCTGTCACTGCTGGTGGTGACAGAGACTGACGGTGTGTAGAAGAGCGAAGTGCTCATGGAGATGGGCAATGGTGATTGGAAGGGACAGAGTGACTGGAACCGAGAGTGGGGAAGAGGGAGGGACTGACAGAGACGGGGCGGGGTTGAGGAGGAGAAGTAGGAACAACTGAGGTGTGTAGCGGTGCACAGGAGGGAGGAGTCATGGAGTCGGGGAGGATTTTATTGGAGGGGACCGGTTCTGATGTCGGGCGGGGAGGAGATGACGGAGACGAAGGGGGTTGCAGTTGAGTAACTACACGAGTTGGAAAGTCACGTTGCATTTGAAAAAGACGTTAGAGAGGGGCATCATGTTCGGCTCTGCTCGTCCACTTCTCTTCTGTAACCTCTATTTTCTCGGCCGATGTAAGAATCATCCTTCAGGTGGGTGAACCCTCGCAAGGCATCGGGTTCCGAATGTGTTTCTAGTAGGGCATTGAAAACCTTTGACACCAACAGGCTGGAGTGGACAAGGTGTCGGCAGAGAGGAAGGCTAACAAAAGGTTCGCATTCATTTCCCGGGCAAGGATTTAATTTTCAGGCTCTTCTGAGGCCTCGTTTGGAGTGTGTATCCCTGACATTTCCACTTTAAGACTCGGAATGCAAATTTCTGCCTATCCCAATCCTTCCTGGAATGTCTGTAATTAAATGGATTGTGCTGAGCACTCAGTGCTCAACCGTCGAAGATCTATTTCTGGCACTGTGGGTTGTGATTGACACTTCGGATGCAGTTACTGCCGTCGTTTATTTTGAGCCTAACTCTGAGTTATTTCCAGACCTGACTCCGCACTTGGGTTGACACCATCCATAACTCCCTGGACACAGAAGTTATTGTGACGTCAGGAGTATGTGACGATTTGGTCTCTCATTGAACGCGCGTAAATTTCTATGGATGTCCGCTGGGGGGCGCTCTGACCAGTCGCATCACCGCCTGGTGTGGAGTCGACGACGCCCAGGGTGGCCAGGGACTTCAGAGGGATGTAGACTCAGCCGGTCCCTTCAAGGGCAACACCGCTCCCTCCGTCTCGTAGTTGAAACGGTGTTTATCACGATTGCAAGACGAAATCTTCATGGTCGATTTGCACTCTGCATTCGAACTTTCCAGAGTGCCTCTTGTAGACAACATTAGAGGCCACTTTCCTATTAAGCAGTGTTAGACAATCTCAACCGAAGCAAAATAGATCCAGTTGGCAACCCCAAGAGTTTTTTTGGACATATTCCCACTATTCCACTCTCTCCACAGCCCGTGTCGGTCTCTAAACTAATCTCAATATACTGCGATCTCCACGCAGCCCCACGTCAGTCTCCAAACTATTCTCACTACACCGATCACTCTCCACGACCCCGCGTCATTATCCAGACTAATCTCAGGGGATACATCGGGGCACCGAGACGGGCTGTGGTGGTGGGAAGACAGGAGATAACGGAGATAATGTGTGCAGAGAGGAAATGTGTCAGGAAGAAGGTACAGTATTGCCATGTCAGGAAGAAGGTACAGTATTGCCATGTCATGAGTTTGATACAATTTGGTCTCACATTGTACACGAGCAAATTTCAATGGATGTCCGCTCGGGGGCGCTCTGCCCAGTCGCATCACCGCCTGATGTGGAGTCGTCAACGCCTTGGGTGGCCAGACTCTGCAGAGAGATGTAGACTCAGACAGCCCCCTCAGGGACACTACCGCTCCACCGTCTCGCAGATGAAATTGTGTTTATCACGACAACAGGAGGAGCTCTTCCTGGACGATTTGCATTCACTGCATTCGGACTTTCCAGAGATCATCTTGTACACGATATTTCCTATCAAAAGTGTTGAACAATCTGAACAGAAGCAAAATAGATACAGCAGACAACTCCGGGATTTTTTTTCGAACATTTCCCAGAGCATCGCTCTCACTCTCTCTTCACGGCCCCGTGTTATTCTCCAGACCAATCTCACTGCACATTTCAGGGATCCAGCGGGGCACCGAGACGGGTTGTGGCGGTGGGAAGACAGGAGTTGAACCAAGACGGTGATGTGTGCCGAGAGGGAGCGTGTCACAAAGACGGGGCAGCTTGAAAGGGAGGGAATGTGACCTGAACGGGAGTACTGTAAAGGATGCAGTCTGTGACGGAGACAGGAGTAGTGCTGGAGAGCGAGGGGATTATGCATGCGGGGGGATTGTGCCCTGCTACCGTGAAGGGCGTGACGGTGTGTCGGTAACGTTGGGCTTTGAGTTCGTGTCCCGTTGAGTGCTGTGTCGGTGTCACGGTGAGAGGGGCGGGTGTCTGTGTTGTAGTGAGGGCTGTGTGGCTCTTTCACTGCCTATGTCGAGAGGTCGTTCCCTTAGTTTCGCAATGCAGCGTCATATTCCTGCATCTACCCCGCCCCATGCGTTTTCCATCCCATGAGTTCAAAACTCTCCCTGAACCTCCTGCAGAGCAGTGAACGTAAATTACCGAATAGTTGAGACCCTTCGGCCCGCAATGTTGTGATATACCAATTAACCTAAATCACATCTGCCGTCACAGGTCCATCTCTATAAATTCCCTGTATATCCACTTGTCTGTCAAAGAGCCAGCGAAACGCCTCTATCGATCTGCCTCACCACCGTCTCTGGTAATACAGTCCAAGCTTCCATTAGTTTCTGTGTGAATAAAAAACTTGCCGACCTAATCTCCTTTGAAGTTGGTGTCAATTTAGAAACTAATCATGAGGTGAAAAATAACCTTTTCCATAATTACCTTGTATCTCATGGCTTTGTCATCACTTTTTCCCAGGGCTGAATGGTTGCAACAAGAGGACACAGGTTTAAGGTGATGGGGAGTAGGTACAGAGGAGATGTCAGGGGTAAGTTTTTTACTCAGAATGGGGTGAGTGCGTGGAATGGGCTGCCGGCAACGGTGGTGGAGGCGAATTCGATAGGGTCTTTTAATAGCCTTTCGGATAGGTACATGGGGCTTAGAAAAATAGAGGGCTATTGGTAAGCCTAGTAATTTCTAAGGTGAGGACGTGTTCGGCACAACGTTGTGGGCCGAAGGGCCTGCATTGAGCTGTAGGTTTTCCATGCTCCTATGTTTCTATCTTCGTTTTCTCTTGCTGATGAACCCGCCTTGCGGATCGGTTGTTGGTCAAATAAGCGCGTTGCACTGATTTATAATGTAGACATTTCCTTGCACCCGAACTCTGATTGGAGGTGTCCCAAGGGGAAATATATATGAGTCTCTGACACCGTTAGTCAGACACAGAGCTAGACTTACCCATACCATCACATCATACACAACCGGAGTCAGACGCTGAGTGAAGCTCCCTCACCAACATTACATCACACAAGTTCCGGGTCAGACAAGGAGTGAAGCTCCCTCCGCGCTGTCCCAAATTTTTGGATAAGGAGTGAAGCTCCCACTCACAGTCGTATAGCGCACTTCTGGAGACAGAGAGAGACTGAATGTCCCTCCACACTGTCCCGTCACACACTGTTGGGGTCAGACACAGAGTGCGTCTCCCTGCACGCCGTGCTAAAACACACTCCCGGGATGCAACACAGTGTGAAGATCCCTCCACACCGTCCCATTACACACTTTCCGGAGCAGACACAGAATGCAGTTCCCTCCACACCGTCCCATGGCAGACCCCTGTGATAAAACACGTGATGCTACGTCGACACTATCCCATCACATACTTTCTGGTACAGACACAGAGTAAATTCCCTGTTCCCCATTCCTTCACACTCTCACCGTTCATATATTGTTTAGTTCAACTGCCACTCCCCAGCTCAAAACCCGCACAATCGCACCACACACTACTCAAGTCAATAGCAGATCTAAACCCCTCCACTCTCCCCTCTCAGCAATCCCCAGTTGTCTCCGCCATTCCAGTTCTCTGGAATTCTGTCCCGGATACTGTAAGTGCGCGTGACAGGATGTGGATTATTCATCGTGCACGTGCTCCCAGTTTTAATCACCGACTCCATATCCCGGGCTGGGATCCGTCCCGCTGCAACGGGATGATAGACTCCCTCATCCGGAAACCACAGTCGGTAGCAACGTTACCGAGTGACAGGTTGTGCTGAGGAAGCAGGGAGTGCTGCAGAAGCGCTCAGAGATCAGAAGAATGGGAATATACGCGGCAGATTGAATACAGTGCCGGGAATCGAATGGGCATATTTTTTTTTTATTTTGAAAAGACATAAAATCGCACAATATTTTCAGAAGGGAGGGATTTTTTTAACCCAGGCTACCTGTTCATATTCTATATCTTCACAGAATGGTCTGGGTCAATATTCAGCCGGCCCAAATATCCCCTCATAAAAAGTGATTGCACAAAAGTTTGAACCGCAGATCTATTTAGTATGTATGAATAGCCGATTTGACGTTAATAAATGAGTGATTAATATTTAATTAATTTTTCAGAGATCCAAAATACGCTTCAATATTTGCGGGTCAAATTCGATCCGGCGCAGCCTCAATGTACAAACATTTGTAGCACCTGTACAGAAGTATAAACCTTCAGGGTGCTTTTACTGTTGTCACATGTCAAAACGGGTCAAACATGCCCGGCACAGTGTGTAAGGGTTAAAAACAATCTGCGGTGCAGAGGGATTTGGGAGACTTCGTGCAGCTTTCCCAGATGTTTAACCTGCAGCTTAAGCCGGTGGTGAGGAAGGCAAATGCGATGAGAGCATTCATTTCGAGAGGACTGGGACGTAAAAGCATTGACGTCATTCTCAGATTTAATACGTCACTGTTGAGGTCACATTTGGAGTTTTGTGAGCAAGTCTCGATCGCTTATCTTACAGGGGATGTGAGACGTTAGAGAGGGCTTACGGGAATTATAACGGGATTGGGATTCGTATTACTGGAGGATTATTTTACAGGTCTGGGAGACAGAACACCCACACACAGCGATTCAGGAACAGCTTCTTCCCCTGCGCCATCACATCTTTCAATGCATCAGCAAGAACTCGACATTTTTGCGGTGTTTATTAATATTTGTAATTTACATTAATTGTACATCTTTGCACCGTACTGATGCTTCAAAAGAACAAATTTCGGGACTTATAAGATTCAGATAATAATTGAAATAGAGATTCCTGTGGAAAACATACGATAGGGTGGACAGGACAATTGCCCCGCTGGTCTTCACCAGTCACACTGAGTACAGGGGTCGGGAGGTCACGTTGCCGTGGGACAAGACGTCGGTGAGGCCGCCCTGCTTCAGGAAAAATGCCATTGAACTCGATATATTGTACAGGGAGTTCTACGGGGATATTGCCGAAACTCGGAGCACTGAGTTGTGGTGGGAGGGAAGGAGTGTTGGGACTGTATTCCCTGGAGCGTAGATATAACATTACAGAGTTCCATAAACCCGAGAGGAACACAGACAGAGGGAATGCGCACCGACTTTCACCAGGGTTCGGTTGTCGAGATCCAGACCGCACAGGATTGAGGTGAGAGTGAGGGGAAAACAGAAAGAGAGAGAGAGAGAGAGAGAGAGAGAGAGAGAGAGAGAGAGAGAGAGAGAGAGAGAGAGAGAGAGAGAGAGAGAGAGAGAGAGAGAGAGAGAGAGAGAGAGAGAGATCAGGGAGACGGAGGGTTCAGAGTGAACGGGGAGGGGAGATACAGAGTGCCTGGCGGAGGGAAGGGGAGAGAGGTCAGAGGTGGGCAGAGTGCGCAGAGAAAGTGCGGGCGGAGAAAGGTCGGGGAAATAAGGGGAGGTGAGGGCAGAGAGAAAGGTAGAGGGAGCGGGGAAGAGCGGGACGGGGAGGAATGGCAAGAACGAAGAGGACGATGTCGGTGTCTGGTAGGGAGAATATGATGGTGAAAAGAGGATGAGATGGAGTAGGAAGAAGGGGCAGAGAGGTGTAAGAGGTGGGCAGAGGGTGCAGAGAAAGTGCGGGCCGAGAAAGGTCGGGGAAAGAAGCGGAGGCTAGGGCAGAGAGAAAGGGAGAGGGAGCGGGGAAGAGCGGAACGGGGAGGAATGCCGAGATCGAAGAGGACGATGTCGGTGTCTGGTGGGGAGAATATGATGGCGACAAGAGGAGCAGATGCAGTAGGAAGAAGGGGTTGAGAGCGTGAGGAGGAAACTTGAAAGGATTTAGGAGTGAAAGTGAAGGAGAGAGAAGGAGGAGAAAATGGGGGTAGTCACTTGATTCATGTCGACTTCACTGGCTGTTGACAGAGACCCTGGATCATTTCAGGAATATCCGGTAGCAAAGGTGCCGACTTCTCGCAGATGAAACGGTGATCACGATCGCAAGGGCGATCTCCTACGTACGACTCGCAGTCTATGCAGTCGGATCTCCCCGGGGACTGATTGTGCAGGAGGCCCAAGCTCACATTCCTGTCCAAGAGGGTTAAACAATTTCAACAGAGACAAAACAGCTCCAGCAGAGAACCCGAGCCGAGACCGTCCCCAAGATCGTCCCATGAATTCACTCTCTCCTAACAGCCTGTGTCAGACCCAAACTCATCCCACTCAACCACTCTCTCCCCAGCGCCCCGTGCCAGTACACAGACAAATACCCAGTTCCAATGTCTCCCGACAGCCCTTTGTTCCCCTATCTAATCCCACCGAACCGCTTCCTCACACCAATCCTCCGTCAGTCCCCATACGAATCGAACGGGTCCACCCGCTTCTCTCCATTCTGATCTGAGTCCCCGAACAAAGCCCACTATCCCACCGTCTCCGCACAGACCTATGTCTGTCCAGAAATGAATCCCACTGTTGCACTCTGTGCCGGACCCAGATTAATCCCGTTGCCCCTCCCTCTACCAAGAGCTTCCTGTCTGTCTCCTAACATATCCCACTACACCGCGCTCTCCCCTCAGCCTCTGGTCCACCTCCGGGCTTATGACACTGGCACCCTCTCTCCCACATCCTTGCGTCAGTTCGCAAACTAATCCCGTTAACCCATTATGTACCACCGCCCTGTATCGGTCTCCAAACTGATCCAGTTTTCCTTCTACCGCCCCTCAAATCTAAGTCACTCACTAAACTAATCACACTGTTGCTCGCTCTTATCACAGCCCGGCGAATATCTTCAAAATAACCCCACTGCACCGCGCTCTCTTCAGCGACATGCGTCAGGATCAGAATAATCCCTGTGTACTGATCTCTCCACACGGCCACTTGACAGTTTCCAAAATATTCCCACTGCCCTGTCCTTCCCCTGCAGACAGGTGTCGGCCCCAAAATGCTCCCATTGTACCACCCCTCCCCATTGAATCACACAATCCTATACCTACGTCAGGCTACAAACAAATCCCAAAGCCCCGCCCTGTTCCCACAAAACCACTTCATTCAGTAAACAAACCCCATCCCCCACCCCAGAGATCAGTCCAAATCTCACCCGGCTTCGCATTTTCCAATCCAGTATGCCTAAGTCAGATACAGAACTCTGTGCGATACAAAGCTCTGGAAAAATAAAGTTATTTCATTAATGCCAAAATTGAAAATTATCTACGTAGCTTCTGTCCGTTGATTTCAACAGGAATCTGTTATGGTTGATTCACTCTGAATCTGAGCGGGAGAGTGTGATGGGCAGGTGTGCAGGGCGAGTCACTCCGAGTCTGACCCCGGGAGTGTGTGTTGGGACGGTGTGGAGGGAGATTCACTCTGAGTCTGACCCCGGGAGTGTGTGATGGGACGGTGTGGAGGGAAATTCACTCTGTGTCTGATCCCGGGAGTGTGTGTTGGGACGGTGTGGAGGGAGATTCACTCTGAGTCTGACCCCGGGAGTGTGTGTTGGGACGGTGTGGAGGGGAGATTCACTCCGAGTCTGACCCCGGGAGTGTGTGTTGGGACGGTGTGGAGGGGAGATTCACTCTGAGTCTGACCCCGGGAGTGTGTGTTGGGACGGTGTGGAGGGAAATTCACTCTGTGTCTGATCCCGGGAGAGTGCGATGGGACGGTGTGGAGGGAGCATCACTCTGTGTCTGACCCCGGGAGTGTGTGATTGGACGGTGTGGAGAGAGCATCACTCTGTGTCTGACCCCGGGAGTGTGTGATTGGACGGTGTGGAGGGAGCATCAATCAGTGTCTGACCCCGGGAGTGTGTGATGGGACGGTGTGGAGGGAGATTCACTCTGTGTCTGACCCCGGGAGAGTGTGATGGGACGGTGTGGAGGGAGATTCACACTGTGTCTGACCCCGGGAGAGTGTGATGGGACGGTGTGGAGGGAGATTCACTCTATGTCTGACCCCGGGTGTGTGTGATGGGACGGTGTGGAAGGAAATTCACTCTGTGCCTGATCCCGGGAGAGTGCGATGGGACGGTGTGGAGGGACATTCACTCAGTGTCTGACCCCGAGAGAGTGTGATGGGACGGTGTGGAGGGAGATTCACTCTGTATTTGACCCCGCTGGTATGTGATGATTCCTGTGTTACTGTGGGATCTTCCCCTGCTGTGACACATACCGCTTCATCCCTTGTATTGACTTCCAGCAGCCTTGAATCACGGTTTGAACATTCTTGAATCGCTTGGCGGAAAGATGTTTCAAACGTGGAGACGTAATAACACCGGTCTTTATTTGTGACCAAGTCCTCGGAACACGTTTGCTCTGAAAATCAGGAACAAGGAACGGTGACACACAGAGTAAATTTCCTTCCATGCGGTCCCATCACGCACAACTGAGGTCAGGCACAGAATGAATCTCCACCAACACCGTACTATCGGACAAGTTACAAGGATCAGGCGTAGTGAAGTTCCCACCAAACCATCCATCACGCACTTCCGGTGTCAAGACACAGAGTGAATTCCGTACCACTCTGTCTTATCGCACACGCCCGGGGAGAGACACAGAATCTGCCGTCAGGTACCGATTGAAGCTACCTCGACCCCAACGCTGAAACACTCACAAATCGATGCTCGCTCAACACCGTCCCATCACTCACTCGGTGTGTCAGAAACAGACCGATGCTTCCTCCACACCGTCCCATCACTCACTCGGTGTGTCAGAAACAGAGCGATGCTTCCTCCACACCGTCCCATCACCGACCACAAACAGGCAGTGAAGGTCACTCCACTGCGCCTCGTCACGCAGCCTCTGGGCCGGACACAGAGTGAATCTCCCTCCGCACTCTTCCATTGCACACCCCCGGGGTCAGACACAAACAGTGAAGCTCTCTCTCTCTCTCCGGCCCCATCGGACACACATGGTTTCAGACTGCAGGCTGCTCATTGTCAAATGATACGCTCTTGCGGATAGACAGAGAGTGAATCTTCCTCCGCACTATCCCATCACATACTCCTGGGTCAGACACAGAGCAAATATCCCTCCACACAGTCACATCACACACTCCTGCGGTCAGACACAGAGTGCAGCTCCCTCCACACCGTCCCATCACACACTCCTGGGTTCGGACACTGAGTGAATCTCCCTCCACACCGTCACATCACACTACCGGGGTCAGACACAGTGTGAATTTCCCTCCGCACCACCCCTCACACAATCTCTGTGTCAGCCGGTAAAATTTATATCCCTCCACAGAGTCCAATCACACACACAGCCTTGCCAGGCACAATGTGAATCTCTCCGTCTCCACGGCCCCACCACACACTTCATCGGTAAGACACAGAAAGAAACTCCCTCTGCACACACGGCATATGTCAGATGGAGAGTGATTCTCCCTCTACAGCTTCCAAACACACCACAGAGCAGACTGTCAGACACTGAGGGAAGCTGCCACCTCACGGTCTTATCACACACTTCAAGTCTAACACGAGTCCCCCTCCTTACGTCACATTGCACTCTCTGGCGAGTCGCAGAATGAAGCTCTCTCTGTACCGTCTCACAACACCTCCCTGTGTTCACACACAAAGTGAAGTTCACTCACGTGGTCAGACTCCCTCCGCAACATCCAATGACAGAATCCGGTGTCACATAGAATGAAGGTTCCTCTGCACTGTCCAATCATAAACTCTTCGAGTGAGACACAAACGCTCTCTCTCAGTACGATCCCATTACCCCCTCTACGAGACAGACACAGGATAAACCTCCCTCTGCACCATCCCATCACTCACTCCCGGAGTCAGACACAAAGTGAATCCCCCTCTGTACCGTCCCGTCACACATAGTGAAACTCTGTGTGCACGGTCCCAGAACACCCTTCAGAGTTCAGACATAGGGTGAATCTCTCTGGGCACTTCCCATCAGACGATCCCGCTGTCAGACACAGATTGTAGCTGGAACCATACCGATCGATCTCAGAATCCCCGAGTCAGATACAGAGCGAAACTGTAATGTTACGTCTCACAATCCCATGGTCTGACACAGAGTGGATCCACATCGCAACGTCCCATCACACTCTCCTAGATTCAGTGATAGAGTGAAAGTTCCTCCACGCAGCCCCATCACACATTCACCGGGACAAACACAGAGTGAATCACCCTCCATACCATCTCTTCACACACTCCCGATGTCAAGCACAGTGACGCTTCCTCTCTCCATGCCTGCCCTGTGACGAGGAGCGGGTGAAAGAGGGGGATAATGCCTCACCTCTTCTGCTGGTCAACAATTCACAGATTCGAGCCTTGGTTTCGTTGACAGATCTGAACTTCGTTTCCATCTCGGTGAACCGGTGACGGAGATCGCTCTGCATTCCTTTACGATCGGGCAGATTAGAGTTCCGGTGACATCTTTCGTTCGACTGACGAATCTGTGACACTGAGAGAGATGGTAAAGAATGTTAAGAGTTTACAGTGACACGTGAGTCAGCGTCACGCTACCGAACAGGTCACAGAGAGTGTTGTGTCAGTGTCACGGTGAAGGGTGTCACAGTGAAGGATGTGCTCGTGGTACAGTGAGAGGAAACGGCGCCACCTTGAAGGGCGTGTTTGTGTTACTCTGACGGGTATATCAATGTCCCGGTGAAGGTGTTTTTGTTGTTACCGTGGGGGTCTGCGTCAGTGTCGTGCGCGGCATGTCCGAGTTGCTGTGAAGAGCCTGTCGGTGTCAGTGTGATAGGAGTTTCAATGCCCCGGCGGGAATTGACAATGACGTTTCCAGGTGTCATGGTGAGGTGTGTGCTGGTCGCAAAGAGAAGGTTATGTCAGGAACAAAGTGAGAGACATGTCATGGCCACGGTGTGTGTGAGAGTGACACGCTGAGGTGTGTGTCGGAGCAATGAAGAGTTGTACGTCGATGTCACTGTGTTCAGTGTGAATTTAGCTCTCGGTATTTTTAAGGGGTTTGCCTGTGGCAGAGTGAGGTGTGGGTAATTGCCTCAGTGAGCAATGCATCGGCGTTATATTGAGGGGTGATCCTGTCTCAGTAAGGGGTGATACAGTGGCATGTGAGTCTTTGTTACGATGCGGTGCAGAGCGGATCGTTCTGAGATCCGTGAAGGTGTCACGGTGTACGGTACCTCAGTGTCACGGTGAAGAGCGTGTCGGTGTCACCGTGAGGTGTCTTTCGGTGTCGCGTGAGAAATTTATCAGTGAGACGGTGAGGGGCATGTCAATATTACAGTGAGGGGACGTTGCGGTCAGTGTGACAGCTACATGTGGGTCACAGCGATGGTCGTGTCAGTGTCGCGGTTAGGAGTGCATCTGCATCTCATTGAACGTCGTGACTGTGCAACTGTAACATCATTGTTGACGTGACAGCGAATGGCGTGTCGGTGACAGCATGAGACCTGATTGTGCTACGGTAAAGGCCGTGTTTGTATCACAGTTTGGGGTGTTTCCGTCTTGTAGAACATAGAACAGTACAGCACAGTTCTGACCCTTCGGCCCGCAATTTTGTGCCGACCTCTAAAGCGCTGCCTTCCGTACAACCCACCACCTTAAACTCCTCCATCTATCTGTCTCGGAGGCTCTTAAATTTCACTATTGTATCTGCCTCCACCACTGACTCAGGAAGTGCAGTCCACTCACCAACCACTCTCTGAGTAAAAAAAAAACTTCCTCTAATATCCCCCTTGAACATCCCACCTCTTACCTTAAAGCCATATCCTCTTGTATTGAGCAGTGGTGACTTGGGGAAGAGGTGCTGTCTGTCCACTCTGTCCACTCTTTTCCTCTTAATATCTTGTAGACCTCTATCTTGTCTTGTCTCATCCTCCTTCCCTCCAAAGAGTAAAACCATAGCTCCCTTAATCTCGAATCATAATGCATACACTCTAAACCAGGAAACATCCTGGTAAATCTCCTCTGTACCTTTTCTAACGCTTCCACAACCGTCTTACAGAGCGGATATCAGAACGGGACACCAGTACTCCAGGTGTGGTCTAACCAGAGCTTTATGGAGCTGCATCATTATATCGCGACTTTTAAACTCTGTCCCTCGAATTATGAAAGCTAACAACCATAATCGATTTAACTACCCTGTCTACCTGTGAGGCAAATTTCAGGGATCTGTGGACACGTACCCCCAGTTCCCTCTGCTCCACCACACTAACCAGTATCCTACCATTTACTCTGCACTCTGACTTGGAGTTTGCCCTTCCAAAGTGTACCACCTCAAACCTTTCCGGGTTGAACTCCACCTGCCACATCTCAGCCCACTTCTGCATCCCATCAAATTCTCTCTGCCATCATCGACAATCCTTAACACTATCCACAAGACCACCAACCTTTGTGTCACCTCCAATCTTACCACCCACAATTCTACCCCCCAATCCATGTCGTTCATAAAAATCACGAAAAACAGAGGTACTAGAACCGATCCTTGAGGAACACCGATAGTCACGGACCTCCAATCCGAATGTGTTCCCTCCATCACGATACTCTGCTTTCTCCAGGCAAGCCAATTGTGAATACAACTGGCCAAGCTTCCCTGGATCCCATGCCTTCTGAATTTCAAAATAAGCTCCACCGTGTGGAACTTTGTCAAATGCCTCACTCAATTCCATGTATATCACATTCTCTGCTCTACCCTCATCTGTATGCCTGTTCACCTCCTCAAAGGATTCTATCAGGATTGTTAGACACGATCTGCACTTCACAAAGCCTTGATGACTGTCCCTGTTCAGACCATGATCTCTAAATGCCCATTGGTGTTATCCCTACGAATCTTTTCCAACAGCTTTTCCACCACTGACGGAAGGCTCACTGGGTTATAATTATCCGGACTATCCCTACCTACTTATTTGAACAGGAGTGAAAAACGTGCCCCCCTCCCTTCCTGCCGGACCATTCCCTTGGACAGAGCGGACATAACGATTCTACCCAGGTGATCAACAATCTCTTCTCTCCCCTCGTGAAGCAGCCTGGGGAATATTCTTTTAGGCTCCTGTGACTTATCCGTCTGAATGTATTTAATCAACTACAACAGCTCCTCTCCCCTAATATCAGCATACTCCAGAACATCAAGCTCCCACATATTGTCTTCACCGTCATCAATTTCCGTCTCATTTGTGAATACAGAAGAGAAGTATTCATTGAGAACCTCGCTCACTTCCACAGTCTCCAGGCACATGTTCCCACCTTTATCTCTAATCGCTCCTGCCTTCAATCCTGTCATCCTTTTGTTCTTCACATAATTGAAGAATGCCTTGTTTTCCTTTACACTATTCGCCAAGGCCTTCTCTTGCTTCCTTCTGTCGACAGCGACTTCTTCATCTCTTTTCTTTCTAAACTGCTTTCCTCAATAGATACATCTCTTTCTGGCTTCCTAATCTTCATGTACACTGCCTTCTTCCATCGGTGTTACGGGAAGGCGGGTGTTGGTTTCACTGTTGTGTTCTACAATCTCTATATATTCCACTCTCTTTTTTTACGGTCTGACTCCACTCGGAGACCGTTCCACTCACCATGGATCGAGAGACTTGCCACTGTCACGATGAGGGCGGACGTAACTAGGCAGAGTAGGCAGATAAGTCGGTAGGCTGTTTTTCCAATCTTCACTTTCGACTCCTGTTCCTGCGCAGCTGTGGAGATACCATACGACAATAAGATCACAATATGTATTTAATAAGACAATATGAGCTACTTAATGAATACGTTACTTCAGTATCTTAGTGACTGTCGTGATGACTTGCAGCAAACTGCAAGACCTGAGCATGTAGATGTTGAGAAGGAGGATCTAGTGGAGCATTGCGAGAGCATCACATTGGATAAGTCATCGGTACCGGACGAAACATACCCCAGGCAACCATGGGAGGGGAGGAAAGAGATTGCCGAGGCTCTGGCAATGATCTATGCATCATCAATGGAGACGTGGGAGGGTCCGGAGGATTGGAAGGTTGCGGATGTTGTTCCTTTATTCAAAAATGGGACAAGAGATAACCCAGGAAATTGTAGACCAGTGAGTCTTACCTCAGCAGTTGGTAAGCTGATGGAGAAGATCCTGGGAGGCAGGATTTATGAACAGTTAGAGAGGTATAATCAGTTTAGGAGTTGTCAGCATGGATTTGTAAATTGCAGATCGTGACCTACGAGACTGATGGAATTTTTGTGGGGACGCGACTAAACACATTGGTGAAGGAAGAGCAGTTGATGCCCTTTAGCCCACAATGCTGTGCTGACCCTTAAACACTGCCTCCCATGTAATTCAACACATTATGTTCCTCCATATACCTGTCTAGTATTCTCTTAAATTTCACTATTGTATCTGCCTCCTCCACTGACTCAGGCAGTGCATTCCACGCACCTGCCACTCTCTGAGTAAAAAAAAACCTTCATCTAATATCTCCCTTGAACTTCCCACCCTTTACCTTCAAGCCATGTCCTGTTATATTGAGCTGTGGTTCCCTGGGAAAGTGGCGTTCACTCTCCACTCTATCTATGCTTGTCAATTTCTTGTATCATCTACCATGTATCCTCTCATCTTCCTTCGCTCCAGAGAGTAAAGACTTTGCTCCCTTAATCTCCGATCATAATGCACACTCTCTAAACTAGGCTTCATCCTGGTAAGTCTCCTCTGTACCCCTTCCAATGCTTCCACATCCTTCTTATAGTGAGGCGACTGGAACTGGACACTGTCCTCAAAATGTGGCCTAAAATGCCAAGGGCCTTGATAAAACTGTGCAGCCATGTTCAGGGAGCTATGAACATGGATCCCAAGATCCTCTGACCATCTAAAGTAAAGACATGTTCGGCACAGCATTGTAATCTGAAGGGTTGTATTGTGCTGTAGATTCTCTACGTTTCTATGTTCCAACAATGTTTAGGGTCTTGGCTTTGATTGTGTGTCACTTCTTTCATTTGATTTACCAAGGCCCAACATTTTAGGTTTTAACCGGTTAACCTCTATCTGCCAGGTCTCCAAACTGTATCTGTAACTGATCTACGCCCCACTGAATTCCTGGCTAGTCTTCTCCGCTCTCCACAACATTGCATTCCCTTCTTCATCAGCTCGTTCCCTTTTCCCCCTGTTATTTCCGACCTTCAGACACATACTTTCATTTGAAAGACTGAACGCAATATGGTACATTTACACTGAAGTCCTCTCACAATCAGTATGGTGACCTATTTGTTCTAATTTAATCTGGACTTGTCTGCGGTTCAGTGGAAACACTTGAACTCAGTGGCTAGAGGTATTAGTCCCGATCTGGGAATTGAAAAGTGTTTTCACTGAATCACCTACTGTGCAATGATGGGTTCGGAGAGCTATAATATGATTAGCAATAGCCAGTATTGCTTTGTCAAGGGTAGGTATGCTTGACGAGCCTGATTGTCACAAGATAGAGGAGTGAGAGTGGAGCAGATAGAATGAGGAGAATGAGGATGTTGCCGGATTGGAGGGAGAAATTTATGGATAGTGATCGGTTAGGTTGGGAATTTAATTCTTGGAGTGTTGGGGTGACCACACAAAGACGCATGAAACCATGAGCCGAGAATGCGTACGGCTATTTTCCACAGACTTGGAGAATCGAGGACCAGAGCGCACAGGTCTAAGGTGAGAGGGGAATGAGATTTAATTGGGACCCGTGTGGGGGTTGTCAGTATATGGAACGAGCTGACAGAGAATGTGGTCCAAGCAGATGGATTACAAACACTTGGGAGTCTGAGACTGACCACTCCAGAATGACGTCATCGCTATTTGTGCAGCCGTTGACAGCCCGCCGGGTCCCGAGGAAATGGGAGGATCTTCGTCCTCATCGACGCGGAGTTTCTTTTTCCGGATGTTCAGCTCTGAGTAGGTGGAGTTCAGACTGTCTGGGAGAGAGAGAGAGAGAGAGAGAGAGAGAGAGAGAGAGACAGGCAGATTAGGAAGAGAGTGAGAGCGGTAGGGAATGGGGGAGGGAGTCGGGGAGAGAGAGAAGAGGGAGAGGGACCAGTGAAGGGAGAGAGGTTATGAGTTAGCGAGAGAGAGGTTGGGGGCGACCGGGGAGAGAGAGAGGACAGAGACGTGGAGACAGAGAGTACGTGAAAACGATGGACAGAGAGGGGAGAGCGCGGTGGGCATTGGACAGGAAAATGCGAGAGAAAGACCGGGGAGAGAAAGGGAGAGGGGGCAGACTGTGTCGGGTGAGCGGATTGGGAGGCGTGAGAGATGAATGGAGGGGAATGAGAAGGGAGAGGGAGGGCGGGCGGAAGTGGGAGAGGGAGGAGGAAGCGAAAACAAGAGAATTTCAGTGAGAGGGGAAAGAGCAAGCGGGAAGAGCGCCGGGGAGCGAGAGAGATGGATGGAGAGAAAGAGAAAGCATGGAGTGGAGATGAGTGGCTAACTTCGAGACAGAGAGAAGTGGGAAGAACTGGCGGGGTTGACGGGGATACAAGTGAGCAGAGAGAGAACGAGAGTGGGAGAGACGGTGACTGTGATAGAAGAGAGATCGCAGGGAGAGGGGGCATTGAGAGAGGGAGAAGAGTACGGGACAGTGGGAAGCAATAGGGGAAATAGTGTGAGGGAGGGACAGGAGATAGACGGAGAGAGGAGACGGTGTGATAGAAAGGGAAAGGGAAAAGAGTGTGGTGTTAGAAAAGAGAGAGAGGGTTAAGGTTTAATATCGCGCTCCTTCTCCCCGTCTCGCCCACAGTCCTGCTTCCTCACTGCAACAACACGAATCTATCTGATCTCCACCACCCCTTCCCCACATCGCCTGCTCCTCATTGCGCCTTTCTCTGCACAACATGCCATCTTCCCACAGCACTCCCTCCACAATACATTCCACGGCGCTGCCTCTAATCCGCCCCTCCCAGAGTGCAACACTCCGTACAAATCGTAAAAACAGAGAATGCACCACCCACCCCCCCTCCCCCACTTCGCATTGCTCACCCGTTCCCTCCGTGTTATTCTCAAACAGGGAATCATTAGTGTCAACTGGACGTTTGCCCTGAGATCTCGCGACAGGATTAGACACGTCACCTAATCAGGGATGAACGAACAAAGCTGAAACTGACCTCGATCTGTCCGGACTCGGGTTGCCGAGAGGGTCTTGAAATTAACTTCCGCGTACAGCACATCAGGTTCAGCTGGACACAGAAGAGTGAGAGTCAGACACAGAGTGAATCTCCCTCCGCACGGTTCCATCACACATTCCTGGGGTCAGACACAGAGTGATGCTCCCACCCATGGTCCGATCACACACGACTGGGGTCAGACACAGGGTGAATCTCCCTCCGCACGGTTCCTATCACACATTCCTGGTGTCAGACACAGAGTGATGCTCCCACCCATGGTCCGATCACACACGACTGGGGTCAGACAATCTCCCTCCACGTTGTCCTTCGGGGCCGTTCGATAATCCGGTAAAAACGGAGCAGAAGCCGTCCTTGAGACCGGTGGGACGAGCCTTCGTAACTTTCTCCCCGATGGGAGTGAGTACGGCTGGTTCGGGGGGGGAGTCTCTGGTTATGCTGGTTTCTTCACGGAGGCAACAAGAACTGTAGACAGTGTCGATGGATGTAGACATGTAAGATTTCCATCTTTGGAGTAAGACAGCAGGGCGGCTGTTTAGGGCAGTGTAACAGGCGTGATGGATAGGGTCTTTAGTGAGCTATTGTTGGGCTGCTCTGTATGAGGGTATGGGGCCAGGGGGGATTAGACTGATCGGAGCTATTGCGTAGGACCTGTTTGGCCGGATTGGTTGGTAAAATGTACAGTGACAAATACTGTCACAAGATCCCAGATGGTGGATCACTCTGGGAGATGGAAGAGAGGAAGGGAAGGACGAAGAAAGAAAGGAGCGGTGAGAGAGGGAGGGAGGGCGAAGATCCAGATTGTGGAAGTTGGAGGAGGGAGAGAGATACGGATGGCCTGAGACCGAGAGAGAGTCGCTGGGCTAATATGATTGGGAAGGACTCATCTGGCCCGGTGAGTAGATGTAATCTACCTAGACATTAACATGGCTCAGATGGTACACTGCTCTGGAAGATGATGGTACAGGAGTCGGGAGGTCACGTGGCTGATGTACAGTGACGCCGATCTTGTTCAGTGTCGGTCGCCCTGATATAGGGAAGGCCACTGTGCTGGAAGGTTCACGAGGATGCTGGACTCGGGGGAGTGAGGTATGGAGAGAGGACGGGAAATTCGAGACTTTATTCCTTGGAGCGCAGGGGCGATCTGACAGAGTTGTATAAAACCATGACGGGCGCGGGCAGCGGGAATCAGCACAGACGTTCCTCAGGACCGGGGTATCTGGGACCTTTGGGCAGAGGATTGTAGTGAGAGTCGATGGCGACGAGGGAGAAAGTTGAGGAAACACGGAGGCTGTGTAGAGAGAACGGAGAGAGACGGGCGAGAGAAAGGGTGGGAGAGGAAATAGGGAGTGGGATGGGAGTGGAGGAGAGTGGAAGGACGGAGAAGAATGGAACGGATGTGGAGAAAGAAGGCCATAGATTTGTAAGAGTTTGTAGGAGAGTGGTGGGGGAGAAACAGGACGCGAGCAAAGGAGGAGAATGGGGTAGGAGTTGGTCAGAGAGAGTGAGGAGTGCAATGTTAAAGTGGATGAGAGAGCAGGAGGAGAACGAGGATGTTGCCGGACTCGGGAGACTGATCAAAGGACAGGTTGGGACTTTAATTCTTGGAGCGTAGTGATGAAGATACAGAGACGTATAACACCACGAGCGGTCAACGCGTACAGTTATTTTCCCCAGACATGCAGAATAGTCACATAACCATATAACCATATTACAATTGCAGCACGGAAACAGGCCATCTCGGCCATTCTAGTACTTGTCGAACGCCTACTCTCACCTAATCCCACCGATCCGCAATCAGCCCATAACCCTCCATTCTTTTCCTGTCCATATACCTGTACAATTTTGCTTTAAATGACAATACCGAACATGCCTCTAAAATTGCTACTGGAAGCTCATTCCATTCAGCTACCACTCACTGAGTACAGAAATTCCCCCTCATGTTACCCTTAAATTGTGACCCGTAAGTCTCAACTCATGTGCTCTTGTTTGAATCTCCCCTACTCTCAATGGAAAAAACGTATACACGTCATCTCCATCTATCCCTCTCATAATTTTCTATACCTTTACCGTCCCCACTCAACGTTCTGCGCTCCAAAGAATAAAAAACCTAACTTCCTCAATCTTTCCCTGTAACTTAGGTGCTGAAACCCAGGCAACATTCTCGTAAATCTTCTCTGTACTCTCTCTACTGACATCTCGTTGACATCTTTACTATACTTAAGTGACCAGAACTTTACGCAATACTCCAAATTCGGCCTTATTAATGTCTTGTAAAATTTTAACATTACATCCCAACTCAAATACTCAATGCTCTGGTTTATAAAGGCCAAAATACCAAAAGCTTTCGTCACCACACTATCCACATAAGTTTCCACCTTCAGGGAACTATGCACCATTATTTCCAGATCACTCTGTTCTACTGCATTCTTCAATGTCCTACCATTTGCCATGTATTTCCTATTTGGAATATTCCTACCAAAATGTAGCGGCTCACACTTATCAACATTAAATTCCATCTGCCATCGCTCAGCCCACTCTTTAAATGTCTTAAGACTTCCTGCAAACTTTGAAAAACTACTTCAGTATCCACAACGCCACCTAAATTAGTATCATCTGCATATTTACTAATCCAATTTACCACCCCATCATCCAGATCATTGATGTACATGACAAACAACATTGAACCCAGTACAGATCCCTGAGGCACAGCACTAGTCACCGGCCTCCAACCTGACAAACAGTATCCATCACTACTCACTGGCATCTCCCATCCAGGCACTTTTGAATATATTTTACTACTTCAATATTAATACCTAACAATTGAACTTTCCTAACTAACCTTCCATGCAGAAACTTGTCAAAGGCCTTACTGACGTCCATATAGACAACATCCACTGCTTTACCCTCGTCAACTTTCCTCGTATCCTCTTCAATAAATTCAAGAAGATGTGACGAACATGACTTTCTCCACACAAATCCATGTTGACTGTTTCTAATCAGACCCTCTCTATCCAGATAGTTATTATACCATCTATAAAAATACTTTCCATTAATTTACCAACCACAGACGTCAAACTGACAGGCCTATAATTGCTAAGTTTACTCTTAGAACCCTTTTTAAACAATGGAACCACATAAGCAATACGCCAATCCTCCGGCACAATCCCCGTTTCTAATGACATTTGAAATATTTCTGTCAGAGCCCCTGCTATTTATGCACTAACCCCCTCTAGGTCCTACAGGAAATCATGTCAGCACCCGGAGATTTGTTCACTTTTATATTCCTAAAAAGCACCAGTTCTTCCTCCTCTTTAACCGCTAATTTCTATAACTTCACTACTTGTTTACCTTACCTTATACAATCCAGTGTTCTTCTCCTTAATGAATACCGAAGAAAAGAAATTGTTCAAATTCTCCCCCATCTCTTTCGGCTCTGCACGTCGCTGTCCACTCTGATTCTCTAAGGGACCAGTTTTATCCCTCACTATCCTTTTGCTATTCATGTAACAGTAGAAACCCTTCGGAGTTATTTTCCCCTTACTTGCCAAAGCAACCTGGTATCTTATTTTAGCTTTTCTAATTTCTTTCTTAAGTTTACATTCTTTATATTCTTCGAGCACCTCATTTACTCCAGGCTGCCTATATTTATTGTAGATATCTCTCTTTTTCCTAACGAAGTTTCCAATATCCCTTGAAAAAACCTGGCCCTCTCAAACGTTTAACCTTTCCTTTCAACCTAACAGGAACATAAAGATTCTGTACCCTCAAAATTTCACCTTTAGATGAGCTCCATTTCTCTATTACATTGTTCCAATAAAACTAATTGTCCCTATCCACTCCTAATTCTTTCGCAACGCTTCAAAATTAGCCTTTCTCCAATGAAAAATCTCAAAAATCTCAACACATGGTCCAGTGCAATTCTTCTCCATAATTATATTGAAATTAATGGCATTGTGATCACTGGACGCGAAATGCTCTCCAAAACATATACCTCCGTCACCGGACCTATTTCATTCCCTATTAGAAGATCCAACACTGCCCCTTCTCTGATTGGTACTTCTATACATTGCTGCAAAAAAAAATCTATCCTGTACATACTTTACAAATCAGAACTATCAATCCCTTTTACAGAATGGGCTTCCCAGTCTGTGCGCGGAAAATGAAAATCTCGCACAATCACAACCCCGTGCTTACTACACACATCTGCTATCTCCTTACATATTTGCTCCTCCAATTCTTGCTCTCCATTAGATTGTTTATAAGACATCTACAATATATTAGATGAGCCCTCTAATCTATCCTGCCAGAGCGCCGCTGTAATTTTTTTCTCTGACAACCAACGCAACATCTCCCACTCTTGTTCCTCCGATTCTTTCGCACCTGAAGCAAAGATATCAAGGAATATTTAGTTGCCAATCACACTCCTCCTGCAACAATGTTTCACTAATTGCTACAACATCATATTTCCAGTTATAAATCCACGCTCCAAGCTCATCCAACTTTTTTACAAAGTTCTTAGCATTAAAATGAATGCATTGAAGAAATTTTCCACCACTTCCTCTCTGTTCATCTCTAACAGCACAAAGAAAATTTCTGTCTTCTTTTTCTTCCTTCTCCCATGCATCTGTTCCTACCCTCTCGAGGACCAGAACGCACAGGGCTGAGGTAAGAGGTGAAAGGGATTTAATTGCGGAGCCGAGAGATAACATTTGTTTTTTTTTTACCCACACGGTGGTCAGTCTATGGACTGAGCTGACAGTGGACGTGGTCGAGACAGATGCATGGGAAACTCGGACTCTTGAGATTATGGCAAGTGACCCCTCCAGAATGACGTCATCACTGTGAACTCTGAACTGTTTGTACTGTGGGCGACAGTCCGTCGGGTCCCGGGGACCTGGGAGGATCTTCATACACATCGAAGAGCGGTTCCTCTTTCAGAAAGTTTAGCGCTGTGTCAGAGGAGTTCAGACCGTCTGGGGGAGAGAGTCGGCCAGGCGGATACGAAGAGATTGAGAGCGGTAAGGAATACGAGACGTAATCGGTGATACACAGAAGAAAGAGGGGTTGAGAGAAGAGAGAGAGGGATACGAGAGGGGTGAGAAGGGGTGAGACAGCGGCAGTGTGAGGGAGAAGAGGGGAGAGAGAGTACAGAGACGTGGGGATAGAGTGAAGGGGAGAGCAAGGGTGAGAGCGTCGGGGAGAGAGGGCTGGTTAGAAAGGAGGGGAAGGAGCGAGGGGAGATGAGCGACGAATGGACAGAGAGGTAGGAAGAACGGGAGATGCGGGCGGGATGGAATGAGAGTTAACAGAGAGAGAGAAAAAGAGTACGATGGAGAAACCAGGAGCGATAGAGACGGTCACTGTGATAAAGGAGAGACGGGGACAATGAGAGAGGGCAAATAGAAGGGCACAGTGGGAGTCAGTAGGGGAAATAGTGTGAGTGAGTGACAGTGCAGAGACGGCGAGAGGAGACAGGTTGAGAGATGGGCAGGGAGATGAGAGAAGGGAAAAGAGGAAAAAGGGAGTGGGGTTAGAAAAGTGAGAGAGGGATTAAGGTTTTATACCGCGCTTGCTACTCACCGTCTCTCCCACTGTCCTCACTCTTCAGCACACCGACATGCAATGCTTCGCACGGAAAATCAAAGGGTATTTCACCGTCATCGCATCTCTCAAGCGTTCCCTCCGTGTTATTCTCAAACAGGGAATCGCTGGAGTCAACTGCAAGTTTGCTCTGACATCTCTCGACAGGATTGGACACGTCAGCTAAAGAGGATTAAACCGACAAAGATGAAACTGACCTCGATCTGTCCCGGCCGGGTGTTCAGGGAATGTCTCGAAATTAAGTACATCAGGTTCAGCTGGACACAGATCAGTGAGGGTCAGACACAGAGTGAATCTCCCTCCACACCGTCCCATCACACACTCCCGGGGTCAGACACAGAGTGAATATTCCTCTAAACCGTCCCATCACACACTCCCGGGGTCAGACACAGAGTGAATATTCCTCTAAACCGTCCCATCACACACTCCCGGGGTCAGAGACAGAGTGATGCTCCCACCGATGGTCCTATCACACACGACTGGGGTCAGACACAGAGTGATGCTCCCACCCATGGTCCTATCACACACGACTGGTGTCAGACATCGCGTGAAGATCCCTCCGCACGGTTCCATCAAACACGACTGGTGTCAGACACAGAGTGATGCTTCCACCCATACTCCTATCACACACGACTTTGGTCAGACCTCTAGTTAAGCTCCCTCCACGTTGTCCTAGGGTGCCATTCGATAATCCGATTAAAACGGGGCTGAAGCCATCCTTGAGACCTGTGGGACGAGCTTTCGTAACTTTCTCCCCGATGGGGTGGAGTGCGGCTGGTTCTGGTGGGTGTCTATGGTTATGCTGTTTACCTCACAGAGACAGCAGGAAATATAGACAGGTTCCATGGATGTAGAAACGTCAGTTTTCCATCTTTGGAGTAAGATAGTAGGGCGGCTGTTTAGTGCAGTGTAACAGGCGTGATGGATAGGGTCTTTAGTGAGCTATTGTTGGTCTGCTCTGTGTGAGGGTGTGGGGCCAGGGGGGATTAGACTGATCGGAGTTATTGCGTAGGACCTGTTTGGCCTGATTGGTTGGTAAAATGTACACTGACAAATACTGTCACAAGATCCCAGATGGTCCATCACTCTGGGAGATGGAAGAGAGGACGGGAGGGACGAAGAAAGAAAGGAGCGGTGAGAGAGGGAGGGTGGGCGTAGATCCAGATTGTGGAAGTTGGAGGAGGGAAAGAGATACGGATGGCCTGAGATCGAGGCAGAGTCGCCGGACTAATAAGATCAGGAAGGACTGTTCAGGCCCAGAGAGTAGATGTAATCTACCTAGACATTAACATGGCTCAGATGGTACACTGCTCTGGAAGATGATGGTACAGGAGTCGGCAAGTCAAATGACAGATGTACAGTGACGCCGCTCTCGTTCAGTGTTGGTCGCCCTGATATAGGAAAGGCCACTGTGCTGGAAGTTTCACGAGGATGTTGGATTCGGGGGAGTGAGGCATGGAGAAAGATCGGGAAATTCGAGACTTTATTCCTGGAGCGCAGGGCGACCTTACAGAATTATATAAAACCATGACGGGCGCAGGCAGGGGGAATGAGCATAGAAGTTACTCAGGACCGGGGTATCGGGAACCATTGGGCAGAGTATTGAAGTGAGAGTCGATGGCCACGAGGGAGAAAGTTGAGGAAACGTGGAGACTGTTTTAGAGAGAATGAAGAAGGAGAGAAAGGGGCGAATGAAAGGGCGGGAGAGGAAATAGGGAGAGGAGAGAGTGGGGTGGGTGTGGGGGAGAGTGAGAGGACGGAGAAGAATGGAACGGATGTGGAGAAAGAAGGCCATAGACTTGTAGGAGTTTGTAGGAGAGTGCTGGGAGAGAAAAAAAGACGCGAGCAAAGGAGGAGAATGGGGTATGAGTGGGTCAGAGAGTGTGAGGAGTGCAATGTTAGAGTGGATGAGAGTTCAGGAGGAGAACGAGAATGTTGCCGGACTCGGTAGACTGATCAAAGGAGAGAAGTCGGACAGGTTGGGACTTTAAAACTTGGAGCGTAGTGATGACCTTACAGAGACGATTTACACCACGAGCGGTCAACGCGAACAGTTATTGTCCCCAGACATACAGAATAGCCACATCACCATATAATCATATTCAAATTGCTGCAAGGAAAAGGCCATCTCGGCCATTCTAGTCCTTGAAGAACGCCTAGTCTCACGTAATCCCACCGACCCGCACTCAGCCCATAACCCTCCATTCCTTTCCTGTCCATATACCTGTACAATTTTGTTTTAAATGACAATACCGAACATGCCTCTAAAATTCCTTCTGGAAGCACTTTCCATTCAGCTAGCACTCTCTGAGTAAAGAAATTCCCCCTCATGTTACCCTTAAGCTTTTGACACGTAGGTCTCAACTCGTGCTCTTGTTTGAATCTCCCCTACTCTCAATGGATAAAGCTTATACACGTATTATCTATCTATCCCTCTCATAATTTTGTATACCTTTATCGCCCCACCACTCAAAGTTCTGCGATCCAAAGAATAAAAACCTAACTTCTTCAATCTTTCCCTGTAACTTAGGTGCTGACACACAGGCAACATTCTAGTAAATCTTCTCTGTACTCTCTCTATTCTGTTGATATCTTTACTATATTTCAGTGACCAGAACTTTACACAATACTCCAAATTCGGCCTTACAAATGTCTTGTACAATTTTAACATTACATCCCAACTCCAATACTCAATGCTCTGATTTATAAAGGCCAACATACCAAAAGCTTCTTCACCACCCTATCCACATAAGATTCCACCTTCAGGGAACTATGCACTCTTATTTCCAGATCACTCTGTTCTTCTGCATTCTTCAATGTCCTACCATTTACCATGTATGTCCTATTTGGATTATTCCTACCAAAATATAGCGGCTCACACTTATCAACATTTAACTCCATCTGCCATCGCTCGGCCCACTCTTTAAATGGCTTATATCTTTCTGCAAACTTTGAAAAACTACTTCAGTATCCACAACGCCACCTAAATTAGTATCATCCGCATATTTACTAATCCAATTTACCACCCCATCGTCCAGATCATTGATGTATATGACAAACAACATTGAACCCAGTACAAATCCCTGAGGCACACCACTAGTCACCGGCCTCCAACCTGACAAACAGTTATCCACCACTACTCACTGGCATCTCCCATCCAACCACTTTTGAATATATTCTACTACTTCAATATTAATACCTAACGATTGAACTTTCCTAACTAACCTTCTATGCGAAACTTGTCAAAGGCCTTACTGAAGTCCATAGAGACAACATCGACTGCTTTACCCTCGTCAACTTTCCTCGAAACCTCTTCAATAAATTCAATAAGATGTGATGAACATGAACTTCCACGCACAACTCCATGTTGACTGTTCCTAATCTGACCCTCTCTATCCATATAGTTATTATACCATCTATAAGAATACTTTCCATGAATTTACCCACCACTGACGTCAAACTGACAGGCCTATAATTGCTAAGTTTACTCGTAGAACCTTTTTTAAATATAGGAACCACATGAGCAATACGCCAATCCTCCGGCACAATCCCCGTTTCTAGTAACATTTGTAACATTTCTGTCAGAGACCCTGCGATTTCTGCTCTAACCTTCGTCAAGATCCTAGGGAAAATCATGTCAGCACCCGGAGATTTGACCACTTTTATATTCCTTAAAAGCAGCAGTACTTCCACCTCTTTAACCGCTAATTTATATAACTTCACTACTTGTTTACCTTACCTTATACAATCCAGTGTTCTTCTCCTTAATGAATACCGAAGAAAATTAATTGTTCGAATTCTCCCCCATCTCTTTCGGCTCTGCACGTCGCTGTCCACTCTGATTCTCTAAGGGACCAGTTTTATCCCTCACTATCCTTTTGCTATTCATGTAACTATAGAAACCCTTCGGATTTATTTTCCCCTTATTTGCCAAAGCAACCTGGTATCTTATTTTAGCTTTTCTAATTTCTTTCTGAAGTTTACATTCTTTATATTCTTCGAGCACCTCATTTACTCCAGGCTGCCTATATTTATTGTAGATATCTCTCTTTTTCCTAACCAAGTTTCCAATATCCCCTGAGAACCCTGGCCCTCTCAAACGTTTAACCTTTCCTTTCAACCTAACAGGAACATAAAGATTCTGTACCCTCAAAATTTCACCTTTAGATGACCTCCATTTCTCTATTACATTGTTCCAATAAAACTAATTGCCCCTATCCACTCCTAATTCTCTCGCATCTTGTCAAAGTTAGCCTTTCTCCAATGAAAAATCTCAAAAATCTCAACACATGGTCCAGTGCAATTCTTCTCCATAATTATATTGAAATTAATGGCATTGTGATCACTGGACGCGAAATGCTCCCCAGAACATATACCTCCGTCACTGGACCTATTTCATTCCCTAATAGAAGATCCAACACTGCACCTTCTCTGATTGGTACCTCTATACATTGCTGCAAAAATATCTATCCTGTACATACTTTACAAATCAAAACCATCAATCCCTTTTACAGAATGGGCTTCCCAGTCTGTGTGTGGAAAATTAAAATCTCCCACAATAACAACCCCGTGCTTACTACAAACATCTGCTATCTCCTTACAGATTTGCTCCTCCAATTCTTGCTCTCCATTAGGTTGTCTATAAGTCGTCTACAATATATTAGATGAGCCCTCTAATCTATCCTGCCAGAGCACCACTGTAATTTTTTTCTCTGACAACCAACGCAACATCTCCCGCTCTTGTCCCTCTGATCCTATCACACCTGAAGCAAAGAAATCCACGAATATTTAGTTGCCAATCACAATCCTCCTGCAACAATGTTTCACTAATTGCTACAACATCATATTTCCAGATATAAATCCACGCTCCAACCTCATCCAACTTTTTTACAAAGTTCCTAGCATTAAAATGAATGCATTGAAGAAATTTTCCACCACTTCCTCTCATTTAATCTCTAACAGCACAAAGAAAGTTGCTGTCTTCTTTTTCTTCCTTCTCCCATACATCTGTTCCTACCCTCTCGAGGACCAGAGCGCACAGGGCTGAGGGAAGAGGTGAAAGGGATTTAATTGCGGAGCCGAGAGATAACATTTGTTTTTTTTTTACCCAGAAGGTGGTCAGTCTATGGACTGAGCTGACAGTGGACGTGGTCGAGACAGATGCATGGGAAACTCGGACTCTTGAGATTATGGCAAGTGACCCCTCCAGAATGACGTCATCACTGTGAACTCTGACCTGTTTGTACTGTGGGCGACAGTCCGTCGGGTCCCGGGGAAATGGGAGGATCTTCATACACATCGATGAGCGGTTTCTCTTTCAGAAAGTTTAGCGCTGTTTCAGAGGAGATCAGAACGCCTGGGGGAGAGAGTCGGTCAGGCGGATACGAAGAGAGTGAGAGCGGTAAGGAATACGAGAGAGAGAGGGTTGAGAGAAGAGAGAGAGGGATACGTGAGGGGTGAGAAGGGGTGAGACGGCGGCAGAGTGTGTGGGAGAAGAGGGGAGAGAGAGGACAGAGACGTGGGGATAGAGTGAAGGGGAGAGCAAGGGGGAGAGCGTCGGGGAGAGAGGGCTGGTTAGAAAGGAGGGGAAGGAGCGAGGGGAGATGAGCGACGAATGGACAGAGAGGTAGGAAGAACGGGAGATGCGGGCGGGATGGAATGACAGTTAACAGATAGAGAGAAAAAGAGTACGATGCAGAAACCAGGAGCGATAGAGACGGTTACTGTGATAAAGGACAGACGGGGACAATGAGAGAGGGCAAATAGAAGGGCACAGTGGGAGTCAGTAGGGGAAATAGTGTGAGTGAGTGACAGTGCAGAGACGGCGAGAGGAGACAGGTTGAGAGATGGGCAGGGAGTTGAGAGAAGTGGAAAGAGGAAAAAGAGGGTGGGGTTAGAAAAGTGGGAGAGGGATTAAGGTTTTATACCGCGATCGCTACTCACCGTCTCTCCCACTGTCCTCACTCTTCAGCACACCGACATGCAAAGCTCCGCACGGAAAATCAAAGGGTATTTCACCGTCATCGCATCTCTCACGCGTTCCCTCCGTGTTATTCTCAAACAGGGAATCGCTGGAGTCAACTGCAAGTTTGCTCTGAGATCTCTCGACAGGATTGGACACGTCAGCTAAAGAGGGTTAAACCGACAAAGATGAAACTGACCTCGATCTGTCCCGGCCGGGGGTTCAGGGAATGTCTCGAAATTAAGTACATCAGGTTCAGCTGGACACACGTCAGTGAGGGTCAGACACAGAGTGAATCTCCCTCCACACCCTCCCAACACTCACTCCCGGGGTCAGACACAGAGTGAATCTCCCTCCACACCGTCCCATCAGACACTCCCGGTGTCAGACACAGAGTGAAACTCTCTCCACCCTGTTCCATCACACACACCCGGGGTCAGACACAGAGTGAAAATACGTCCGCACCGTCTCATCACAAAAGATTGAGAGTCAGACAGAGTGTATCTCCCTCCGCACGGTTCCATCACACACTCCTCGGGTCAGACACAGAGTGATGCTCCCACCCATGGTCCTATCACACACGACTGGGGTCAGACATCGCGTGAAGATCCCTCCGCACGGTTCAATCACACACGACTGGGGTCAGACACAGGGTGAATCTCCCTACGCACGGTTCCATCAGACACTTCTGGGATCAGACACAGATTGATGCTCCTACCCATGGTCCTATCACACAGTACTTTGGTCAGACCTCTAGTGAAACTCCCTCCACGTTGTCCTTGGGGGCCATTCGATAATCCGATAAAAACGGGGCTGAAGCCGTCCTTGAGACCTGTGGGACGAGCTTTCGTAACTTTCTCCCCGATGGGGTGGAGTGCGGCTGGTTCGGGTGGGTGTCTATGGTTATGCTGGTTACCTCACAGAGACAGCAGGAAATATAGACAGGGTCCATGGATGTAGACATGTAAGATTTCCATCTTTGGAGTAAGTCAGCAGGGCGGCTGTTTAGTGCAGCGTAAAAGGCGTGATGGATAGGGTCTTTAGTGAGCTATTGTTGGTCTGCTCTGTATGAGGGTGTGGGGCCAGGGGGGATTAGACTGATTGGAGTTATTGCGTAGGTCCTGTTTGGCCTGATTGGTTTGTAAAATGTACAGTGACAAATACTGTCACAAGATCCCAGATGGTGGATCACTCTGGGAGATGGAAGGGAAGGACGAAGAAAGAAAGGAGCGGTGAGAGAGGGAGGCAGGGCGTAGATCCGGATGGTGGAAGTTGGAGGAGGGAGAGAGATACGGATGGCCTGAGACCGAGGCAGAGTCGCCGGACTAATAAGATCAGGAAGGACTGTTCAGGCACAGTGAGTAGATGTAATCTACCTAGACATTAACATGGCTCAGATGGTATACTGCTCTGGAAGATGATGGTACAGGAGTCGGCAAGTCAAATGACAGATGTACAGTGACGCCGCTCTTGTTCAGTGTTGGTCGCCCTGACATAGGAAAGGCCACTGTGCTGGACGTTTCACGAGGATGTTGGATTCGGGGGAGTGAGGCATGGAGATAGATCGGGAAATTCGAGACTTTATTCCTGGAGCGCCGGGCGACCTTACAGAATTATATAAAACCATGACGGGTGCACGCAGGGGGAATGAGCATAGAAGTTACTCAAGACCGGGGTATCGAGAACCATTGGGCAGTGTATTGAAGTGAGAGTCGATGGCCACGAGGGAGAAAGTTGAGGAAACGCGGAGACTGTTTTAGAGAGAATGAAGAAGGAGCGAGAGGGGCGAATGAAAGGGTGGGAGAGGAATTAGGGAGAGGAGAGAGTGGGGTGGGTGTGGGGGAGAGTGGGAGGACGGAGAAGAATGGAACGGATGTGGAGAAAAAAGGCCATAGACTTGTAGGAGTTTGTAGGAGAGTGCTGGGAGAGAAACAGGACGCGAGCAAAGGAGGAGAATGGGGTATGAGCGGGTCAGAGAGTGTGGGGAGTGCAATGTTAGAGTGGATGAGAGTTCAGGAGGAGAACGAGGATGTTGCCGGACTCGGTAGACTGATCAAAGGAGAGAAGTCGGACAGGTTGGGACTTTAATTCTTGGAGTGTAGTGATGCCCTTACAGAGACGATTTACACCACGAGCGGTCAACGCGTACTGTTATTTTCCCCAGACATTCAGAATAGCCACATCACCATATAATCATATTCAAATTGCAGCACGGAAACACGCTATCTCGGCCATTCTAGTCCTTGTCGAACGCCTACTCTCACGTAATCCCACCGACCCGCACTCAGCCCATAACCCTCCATTCCTTTCCTGTCCATATACCTATACAATTTTGTTTTAAATGACAATACCGAACATGCCTCTAAAATTGCTTCTGGAAGCACATTCCATTCAGCTAGCACTCTCTGAGTAAAGAAATTCCCCCTCATGTTACCCTTAAGCTATTGACACGTAGGTCTCAACTCATGTGCTCTTGCTTGAATCTCAGCTACTCTCAATGGATAAAGCTTATACACGTCATCTCTATCGATCCCTCACATAATTTTATATACCTTTGTCGTCCCCCCTCAACGTTCTGCGATCCAAAGAATAAAAACCTAACTTCTTCAATCTTTCCCTGTAACTTAGGTGCTGAAACCCAGGCAACATTCTAGTAAATCTTCTCCGTACTCTCTCTATTTTGTTGATATCTTTACTATATTTCAGTGAGCAGAACTTTACGCAATACTCCAAATTCGGCCTTACAAATGTCTTGTAAAATTTTAACATTATATCCCAACTCCTATACTCAATGTTCTGATTTATAAAGGCCAACATACCAAAAGCTCCTTCACCACCCTATCCACATAAGATTCCACCTTCAGGGAACTATGCACTATTATTTCCAGATCACTCTGTTCTTCTGCATTCTTCAATGTCCTACCATTTACTATGTATGTCCTATTTGGATTATTCCTACCAAAATATAGCTTCTCACACTTATCAACATTTAACTCCATCTGCCATCGCTCGGCCCACTCTTTAAATGGCTTATATCTTTCTGCAAACTTTGAAAAACTACTTCAGTATCCTCAACGCCACCTAAATTAGTATCATCTGCATATTTACTAATCCAATTTACCACCACATCATCCAGATCATTGATGCATATGACAAACAACATTGAACCAAGTACAGGTCCCTGAGGCACACCACTAGTCACCGGCCTCCAACATGGCAAACAGTTATCCACCACTACTCACTGGCATCTCCCATCCAACCACTTTTGAAGATATTCTTCTACTTCAATATTAATACCCAACGATTGAACTTTCCTAACTAACCTTCTATGCGAAACTTGTCAAAGGCCTTACTGAAGTCCATATAGACAACATCCACTGCTTTACCCTCGTCAACTTTCCTCGTAAGCTCTTCAATAAATTCAATAAGATGTGATGAACATGACCTTCCACGCACAAACCCATGTTGACTGTTCCTAATCAGACCCTGTCTATCCATATAGTTATTATACCATCTATAAGAATACTTTCCATGAATTTACCCACCACTAACGTCAAACTGACAGGCCTATAATTGCTAAGTTTACTCTTAGAACCTTATTTAAACATAGGAACCACATGAGCAATACGCCAATCCTCCGGCACAATCCCCGTTTCTAGTAACATTCGAAACATTTCTGTCAGAGACCCTGCTATTTCTGCACTAACCTTCGTCAAGATCCTAGGGAAAATCATGTCAGCACCCGGAGATTTGTCCACTTTTATATTCCTTAAAAGCACCAGTACTTCCTCCTCTTTAACCGCTAATTTCTATACCTTCACTACTTGTTTACCTTACCTTATACAATCCAGTGTTCTTCTCCTTAATGAATACCGAAGAAAAGAAATTGTTCGAATTCACCCCCATCTCTTTCGGCTCTGCACGTAGCTGTCCACTCTGATTCTCTAAGGGACCAGTTTTATCCCTCACTATACTTTTGCTATTCATGTAACTGTAGAAACCCTTCGGATTTATTTTCCCCTTACTTGCCAAAGCAACCTGGTATCTTATTTTAGCTTTTCTAATTTCTTTCTGAAGTTTACATTCTTTATATTCTTCGAGCACCTCATTTACTCCATGCTGCCTATATTTATTGTATATCTCCCTCTTTTTCCAAACCAAGTTTCCAATATCCCCTGAGAACCATGGCCCTCTCAAACTTTTAACCTTTCCTTTCAACCTAACAGGAACATAAAGATTCTGTACCCTCAAAATTTCACCTTTAGATGAGCTCCATTTCTCTATTACATTGTTCCAATAAAAATAATTGTCCCTATCCACTCCTAATTATTTCGCAACGCTTCAAAGTTAGCCATTCTCCAATGAAAAATCTCAAAAATCTCAACACAGGGTCCAGTGCAATCCTTCTCCATAATTATATTGAAATTAATGGCATTGTGATCACTGGACGCGAAATGCTCTCCAAAACATATACCTCCGTCAGCGGACCTATTTCATTCCATAGTAGAAGATCCAACACTGCCCCTTCTCTGAGTGGTACTTCTATACATCGCTGCAAAAATCTATCCTGTACATACTTTACAAATCAAAACCATCAATCCCTTTTACAGAATGGGCTTCCCAGTCTGTGCACGGAAAATGAAAATCTCGCACAATCACAACCCCGTGCTTCCTAGACACATCTGCTATCTCTTTACAGATTTGCTCCTCCAATTCTTGCTCTCCATTAGGTTGTTTATAAGACATCTACAATATATTAGACGAACCCTCTAATCTATCCTGCCAGAGCGCCGCTGTAATTTTTTTCTCTGACAACCAACGCAACATCTCCCACTCTTGTTCCTCCGATTCTATCGCACCTGAAGCAAAGATATCAAGGAATATTTACTTGCCAATCACACTCCTCCTGCAACAATGTTTCACTAATTGCTACAACATCATATTTCCAGTTATAAATCCACGCTCCAAGCTCATCCAACTTTTTTACAATGTTCCTAGCATTAAAATGAATGCATTGAAGAAATTTTCCACCACTTCCTCTCTGTTCATCTCTAACAGCACAGAGAAAATTTCTGTCTTCTTTTTCTTCCTTCTCCCATGCATCTGTTCCTACCCTCTCGAGGACCAGAGCGCACAGGGCTGAGGTAAGAGGTGAAAAGGATTTAATTCCGGAGCCGAGAGATAACATTTGTTTTTTTTTTTTTACCCAGACGGTGGTCAGTCTATGGACTGAGCTGACAGTGGACGTGGTCGAGACAGATGCATGGGAAACTCGGACTCTTGAGATTATGGCAAGTGACCCCTCCAGAATGACGTCATCACTGTGAACTCTGACCTGTTTGTACTGTGGGCGACAGTCCGTCGGGTCCTGGGGAAATGGGAGGATCTTCATACACATCGATGAGCGGTTCCTCTTTCAGAGAGTTTAGCGCTGTGTCAGTGGAGTTCAGACCGTCTGGGGGAGAGAGTCCGTCAGGCGGATACGAAGAGAGTGAGAGCGGTAAGGAATACGAGACGTAATCGGTGATAGACAGAAGAAAGAGGGGTTGAGATAAGAGAGAGAGGGATACGTGAGGGGTGAGAAGGGGTGAGACAGCGGCAGTGTGAGGGAGAAGAGGGGAGAGAGAGTACAGAGACGTGGGGATAGAGTGAAGGGGAGAGCAAGGGTGAGAGCGTCGGGGAGAGAGGGCTAGTTAGAAAGGAGGGGAAGGAGCGAGGGGAGATGAGCGACGAATGGACAGAGAGGTAGGAAGAACGGGAGATGCGGGCGGGATGGAATGAGAGTTAACAGAGAGAGAGAAAAAGAGTACGATGGAGAAACCAGGAGCGATAGAGACGGTTACTGTGATAAAGGAGAGACGGGGACAATGAGAGAGGGCAAACAGAAGGGCACAGTGGGAGTCAGTAGGGGAAATAGAGTGAGTGAGTGACAGTGCAGAGACGGCGAGAGGAGACGGGTTGAGAGATGAGCAGGGAGATGAGAGAAGGGAAAAGAGTAAAAAGGGAGTGGGGTTAGAAAAGTGAGAGAGGGATTAAGGTTTTATACCGCGCTTGCTACTCACCGTCTCTCCCACTGTCCTCACTCTTCAGCACACCGACATGCAATGCTTCGCATGGAAAATCAAAGAGTATTTCACCGTCATCGAATCTCTCACGCGTTCCCTCCGTGTTATTCTCAAACACGGAATCGCTGGAGTCAACTGCAAGTTTGCTCTGACATCTCTCGACAGGATTGGACACGTCAGCTAAAGAGGATTAAACCGACAAAGATGAAACTGACCTCGATCTGTCCCGGCCGGGTGTTCAGGGAATGTCTCGAAATTAAGTACATCAGGTTCAGCTGGACACAGATCAGTGAGGGTCAGACACAGAGTGAATCTCCCTCCACACCGTCCCATCACACACTCCCGGGGTCAGACACAGAGTGAATATTCCTCTAAACCGTCCCATCACACACTCCCGGGGTCAGACACAGAGTGAATATTCCTCTAAACCGTCCCATCACACACTCCCGGGGTCAGAGACAGAGTGATGCTCCCACCGATGGTCCTATCACACACGACTGGAGTCAGACACAGAGTGATGCTCCCACCCATGGTCCTATCACACACGACTGGGGTCAGACATCGCGTGAAGATCCCTCCGCACGGTTCCATCAAACACGACTGGTGTCAGACACAGAGTGATGCTTCCACCCATACTCCTATCACACACGACTTTGGTCAGACCTCTAGTTAAGCTCCCTCCACGTTGTCCTAGGGTGCAATTCGATAATCCGATTAAAACGGGGCTGAAGCCATCCTTGAGACCTGTGGGACGAGCTTTCGTAACTTTCTCCCCGATGGGGTGGAGTGCGGCTGGTTCTGGTGGGTGTCTATGGTTATGCTGGTTACCTCACAGAGACAGCAGGAAATATAGACAGGTTCCATGGATGTAGAAACGTCAGTTTTCCATCTTTGGAGTAAGATAGTAGGGCGGCTGTTTAGTGCAGTGTAACAGGCGTGATGGATAGGGTCTTTAGTGAGCTATTGTTGGTCTGCTCTGTGTGAGGGTGTGGGGCCAGGGGGGATTAGACTGATCGGAGTTATTGCGTAGGACCTTTTTGTATGGTAAAATGTACACTGACAAATACTGTCACAAGATCCCAGATGGTCGATCACTCTGAGAGATGGAAGAGAGGACGGGAGGGACGAAGAAAGAAAGGAGCGGTGAGAGAGGGAGGCAGGGCGTAGATCCGGATGGTGGAAGTTGGCGGAGGGAGAGAGATACGGATGGCCTGAGATCGAAGCAGAGTCGCCGGACTAATGAGATCAGAATGGACTGTTCAGGCACAGTGAGCAGATGTAATCTACCTAGACATTAACATGGCTCAGATGGTACACT